>NC_133142.1:2431257-2571257 GCF_048418815.1 Hemitrygon akajei | reverse complement strand
CACACACACACACACACACACACACACACACACACACACACACACACTATACAATATATAATGGATTCACAATTAGCTTGGCTGTAAGAAGACGGGGGTCAGTGGTGAAGATGTGTTGTTCCGGCAGGAGGTCTGTGACCAATGGTGTCCACAGGAGTCAGAGCTGGGGCCTCTGTTGTTTGTAAAATATTTAATTAACCTGGATGAAAATGTAGGAGTGAAGTTTGTAGAGGAGACGAAAATTGGTGGAGTTGTGGGGAGTGAGGATGGCTGTCGAAGTATTTAGCAGGGTATGGACCGTTTGGTAACGGGGCAGAGAAATGGCTGAAAGAGTTAAATCCAGATGTGTTGCAGTTTGGGAGGTCAAATGCAAGAGGAAAATGTACAATGAATGACAGAACTCTCAGGAGCACTGAGGTACAGAGGGATCTTGGGGTGCAAGGCCTCATCTCCCTGAAAATGGATGGGTGGTGGAGAATGCAGGTGGCATGCTTGTGTTCTGGGTTGGGACATTGGGTAAGGGAGTAAGGAAGTCATGTTGACCTTTGGTCAGACCAGATTTGGAGTATTGTGTGCATTTCTGGTCGCCCCATTACAGGAAGGGTGTAGATTCTGAGGACTTTAGTAAAGCTTCTGACAAGGACCAGTGGTGTTCTGCAGAGATCATTAGTAGGACCTCTTTAGTTTGCGATATACAGAAATTATCGGGATGACAATAGAGGTGGTCTGTTCACTGAGTTTGTGAATGACACAGAAATTGGTGGAACTGTGGAGAGTGAGGAAGACTGCGAATGAATTCAGCAGGATGTGGACCATTTGGTAACATGGGCAAAGACATGGAAGGTGTGTTGCATTTTGGGAAAGGTTGGACGTCAGTCCTCTACTGCCGTGATGAGGTCACTCTCAGGCTGGAGGAGCAACACCTCACATACCATTCGGGTAGCCACCAACCAGACAGCATGAACATAGATTTCTCTTAACTTACAGTAATTTCTCTCCCCTCCCCCTCCTCTCTTTCTCCATTCTCCTCTCCTCCCACAGGTTCCCCTCCCCGTTGCTCTTCTCCCGTGGTCCACTCCCCTGTCCCATCTTCTTCAGCCTTTTCCACCCATTGTCCCTCCCTCCCACTTTCTTATTCTGGCATCTTCCCCATTCCTTTCCAATCGTTACAAAGGGTCTCGGCCTGAAATGTTGACCGCTTATTCCCCTCCACAGATGCTGCCTGACCTGGAGTTTCTCCAATGTTCCGTGTGGGTCACAGAGGAAAACCACCACTTCCAACATCACCACCATCCCGATTTCAAAATACGTTGCCATTCCATCTCTGACCCTCGTGTCTAAATCGTGCGGCAGACCCCAGTGTTGTCCAGTTCTTCGACCCTTCATTCTAAGTTTCCAATCAGTAGGACTGGAGAAGGTCAAAGACGAGGCTCACTCCCACCTTCTCAGGGACATGTGCAACCAACGTCCCCAGCCCAAAAACTGAAGCCAAAGCCGAGAGTCTGGAGGCCTCCCCTGGGGTGGGAGGACTGTCCGTGAGGCTGGACATGGTTTGTTTGGTGTTGCCCTGCTGGGCGCCGTGGACATGTTACTTTGGCACTGGAATGTGTGTTGGCACTTGCCAGATGCCCCCAGCACAGCCTCAGCTCGTTGCTGGTTGTTAACACAAGTGACACATTTTTTCTGTTTCAATGTATGCGTGATAAATGAATCTGATTGAATAACACACTCACTTTTTTACAGCCATCATCTGCGTTGTCAACTTCTTTATCTCTGCAACTTTTTCCAGCTTCAGTTTGGTCTCCTGCTCCGCTCTGCAAATATACACAGGGTCAGCACTTCAATCCTGGGGGACAGAGAGTTAACATAGAACATAGTTCTTTCCCATCTCTGGGGGCCACAGAACCTACAGAGATTCCCCATGTGAGCTGAACCATCTAGTGATCATTGGAGTATAAAAGTATAAATTTACCATAACTATGAAGTCAGTTCTGAGCTTGCTATTCGCAGTTCTGAGTTTGCTGTTTGCTATGCATGTACCCAATTTGGTAGGAGACTGCAGTCTTAAGATGACAATGGTGTGTTAATGAGAGGTAGCTACAGAAAGAGCTTGCTATTTCCTATGCATATATCCTAAAAATGTAGAAGACAATGATGTGTTAATGAGAAGTAGCTGAGAGATATAGATTAGAACATAATTAAGTCAATTGATAGAAACAATAGGGACAATGATGTACGAATGTGCAACTATAGATCGACTACATATGCCAATGCAACTGGACCAGGAGATTGCTATAAAAAATGCTGTGTCCTGGGATCGGTGGGCAGTCAGCGACTAGCTCAATGACTGTCTCAGCTTTGATTTGCAAATTAAAGTTTAAACCTTCTTGAAGAATCTTCTGCGTCTCCTGGTCATTTGTGAGGCACGAAAAACCACGACAAAATTGGCGACCGTGGCAGGACTGGATAGAGACCCGCGCCGCGGAAGGGAAACGGCAGATTGGAGACGCTTCCCAGTCCTCTAGGGACCCCCACAAGGCTAACAGAATTAAGGGTGCACCCAAACAAAAGGAAAGCGCTTTTTGCGACAATTTGGACTAAGAATTCTGTTGGCTTTGGGGAGGTCTTGGAGTCTCAGAAGTGTGGAACCACTGCCATCCAAAGAATCTGGCAGAATTGGGGGTTAACAGAGGAGGCTCAGAGGATTGCTCAAGAACACTGCAGTGAGGGTAAGTACAAATAAGTTAATAAGACGTTAAGAAAAAGTCCACGTGGTGTTGGTAAATCCCTGTGGGCACCGCTTCGTATGAAACGAAGGTCTGAACGGGCGAGGTGTTAGAATAGAATTAGAGTAGAAAGTCCTCATGGATACCGCCTTAAGAGATAACGGTCTGAACGGGCGAGGTGTTAGAATAGAATTAGAGTAGAAAATCCTCGTGGATACCGCCTTAAGAGATAAGGGTCTGAACGGGCGAGGTGTTAGACTAGGCGTAGAATTAGAGTAAGTTATAGGAAGAAAAAGTCCACGCCACGTGGTGTTAGACTAGGAAGAAAAAGTCCACGTGGTGTTAGACTAGGACTAGGTGTAGAATTAGAGTAAATAATATTATCCAGTAAACAAACTGTGAATCTCTGAAATACCTTAAAAAGAGAGAATAACATGACAGGTAAAGGAACAGCAGTAGAGATTCTGAGCAAAAAATTGCCATTAATTCAAAATGAGATCACAAAAACTTAAGAAAAATGGGAAAAAAAGAACCAAAAACCTGGTCACAAAGTGGCCAAGAGAAGGAACGTTTGATGTAAGTTTGTGCGAAGTAATGGAAGGACTAATTAAAAATTAACAAATCAAAAGATAAATCTAAGAAGAGGGCAAAAAAGAGAACGAGAAGTGGAAGTGCTAAAACTCTTCAGAGCGGAGGGAGAAAGGCTGAGGAGGACAGGTAGAATATTGATTACAAGCGAGGAAGACACTAAGGTGCTGGAGAAACAGCCTGTTAGAGAGAAGGGTACAGTGAGAAGCTGGCTTAAGCAGTGCCCCCTGCTGACGGGAACCGTAAACATGCAGGGAGAAGTACAGGTTTGGGATAATGAGGAGAAAAAACAATATGAGAAGGAAAAAGCGGCGATATGGAAGGAGATACAGGCAGAAAGGATAAAGATAGAACAGGCACAGAGAGAAATGGGAGAAGAGATTGAATGGATGAAATAAGTGGAAGGATTGAGTTAAGTGGAAAGAGAGAGGATACGAGAATTTGTGGGGAAGAGGTAGGAGGCAGAAACCTAGAAGAGGAGAAGGAGGCAGTAGGGGAGCGACTTGCGGAAGTAGAGAGAGAGCTAGATAAGTTACTGAAAGGAGATTGCCAGGAGAGATGCGAAAAATACTCTAGGGGCCAACCAAGTATTGAATCAAGACAGAAAGGAAGGACTCCACAGGGAGACCGAGGGAAGAAGAGGACCCCGGAGACATTTGTGTGGGAGGCAGATGAGGAGGAAAGCCAGGGCAGGTGGGAAGGAGGAGGAAGAATGATGCCGTTGTAAAGGATCAGGACAAGTGCAGTATATCCCTTGGGGATCCCAGGACCTAGAAGGGCTGAAAAACACTCTGCCCAATTTACATGAAGGAGCAGGGAAATGGATTAGAGCCTTTGAAGAAGAAACAGTGGGACGATTATTGGCTATGGGAGATTTGAAGGCACTGTTGATAAGGTTGATGGGAACCTCCAAATTTAATGAACTACTGGAAATGGCTGGCATAGTAAACTCGAACGACCCAAGAACTGATGGAGATGGGTTTGACAGAGTGAGGCAGAGGGTATGGCAGGCCCTCAGAAAGCTTTATCCACCCAAAGTGGACCCCAAAGCCTTAAAAGGGGATCCACTGGGAGACACTGAAAACCCAGCAGCCTACGTAGAAAACCAGTTGAAAAGGTGGAGACTGGAGACTGAGCAAGAGGTGGAGAATAGCTTATTTATGACCTCACTGTTCCGACATAGCATTTTGGATGCAATGCCACCACAAGTAAAATCCAAACTGGAGGAAGTGGTTGGGCTAACGTCAAAGACCCCACAAGAATTTAGAGACCACGTAGTCCATGCAGTTGAGAAATACCGGAAAGACAAACAAAGGTTGGCTGAGCAGCAAGAAGAGGTGCAAAGAAAGTTAATACAAATGCAGCTTGAAGAACTCAAAGAAGGAAGAAGAGAAAAACAAAAAGATGCTGCCAGCAGCCACCGGTGTTCGAGTACAGCCATCGAACTGGACAAAGCACTGCTATATGGAGGGACCGATCATACTGTAAGACAAGGGCTGGAAAACCCCATGCCAATAATTGACTTTGAGGGAGCATTCCCACAAATGCTCTATCAGGAACAGACTAAATTCAAACAGCCCAGACAGGACTGGAAGTCCCAAGGAGGGGGACAGAGGAGCTATGGGCAAAGGGGAGGCAGATGAGGAACCCATTGTTCAGGTTATGTTAGAAGGGCAACTGACACCAATGATGATAGATACTGGAGCCACGTACACTTGCGTACAGCCACAGTATGCCCTTCACCTTCCCATGTCAGGAAAGTTTATTAAGACAGTAGAGTTCTCAGGGAAAACAGTTGACACAGTGCACGGCTCCAGTGCGGTTGAGAATGGGAAATAAATTGTTTTGCCGGTGCTAGTATTTAAAGGAACTCCGATTAATTTGTTAGGCAGAGATGCCTTGTTGAAACTGGAATTAAAATTAGAATGCACCAGAAATGGGCTGAGTGTGAAAAGAGCAGGGGCTCAATTGATAGTGCGAGAAGACAAGAAGGCTAATGGCTTTTGGATAGGAGACATCGCAGACCAGATTCAGAAAACCTGGGAAAAATGGAAAAAGGGCGTGCAGGCTATATTGCCCAGGGCTGTAATGCCCAAATCTGAGCTGTATTGTACAGTGATTTTTGACAAGACTCAGAACAGGGAGTTAGAGGAGAGATGGCACCTGGAGGCATGTACCCAGCAACACCTGGAAGGGGGAGGCTGTGATAATTGGAAAGCAAGGGGCAGCTTTACAAGTTAAGTGGAACACCTTCTTAGAAAAATGGTACAGGATACCGGAGGCTGCGCCCCACGTAACTTTGTTGGTAAATAAGGGATATCAGTCTAAAGACTTAGAACCTTTAGTTAAGAGTGCTGAAACCATAACAGTGTGGAGGGAAATCACGCCAGAGGTGTGGATGTCAGAAGACAATTGTATTAAAATAATGGTAAGTGTAGATATGGTAGGGACAGTGAGAGAGGTCGAAATAACTCCCCAACCACACATGCCCGTGCTGGGAAAGGAAAGAGGCCAGCAGAAAGATAAAAGGTTAGATGAGTTGCCGTCTATTCTGTGGTCACAGCATGACACGGACGTAGGGAAAATAAGAACAGCTAGTCCGGTGGAAATAAGGCTGAAAAAAGGAGCAATTCCACCCAGGAGACCACAATACCCACTAAGACCAGAAGCAGAAGAGGGAATAGCATCGACAGTGCAGGGGTTGCTTGAAATAGGAGTGCTTAAAAGAACAAACAGTCCATGCAATACCCCGTTGTTGCCGGTCTTAAAAGCAGATAAATCTAAGTGGAAATTGGTGCATGATTTGCGAGCGGTAAATGATGTGGTAGAGGACTGGCCAGCGGTAGTCCCCAACCCACACACGTTTTTGACTAATGTTCCACCAGAAGCAAGTTACTTTACAATGATTGATTTGTGTTTGGCTTTCTTCAGCATTCCTCTGGCCGACCAGTGTCAGTATCTGTTTGCATTTACTTACAGAGGTGCTCAGTATACCTATACCAGAATGCCGCAAGGATTTAAACATTCACCACACATTTTTAATCAGGTATTAAAGGCAGACCTAGAGGGCATACCATTGGAAAGTACATTGGTACAGTATGTGGATGACCTGTTGATTTGCTCCCACAGCGAGGAGCAGTGTAAGCAGGACATACAAATTTGAAGAACGGCTTACAGTGGAATGGAGAGACGGAGATAGCTTTCAATACTATTAAGCAGGAATTGCAGTCAGCACCAGCATTAGCTTTGCCTGACTACGAGAAGGTTTTTTATTTGTATGTACCCAACCGACAGGAGGGTTATGTCACAGCGGTTCTAACACAGGAGACAGGCACAGGAAAAGCAAAGCAGCCGATAGCATACTACAGTACGAGACTAGATGAGGTGGCTCAGGGGTACCCACCCTGTTATCAGGGATTGGCGGCGCTGTACTATGCATATGAAAAGGCATCATCGGTAACCCTGGGCTATCCTGTGACTCTGTACACACACCACAAAGTAGCAGAATTGCTAAAAAGAGGGAAATTTGTGCTGACGCCAGCCAGGATAGCAGCGTATCAGATGCTATTGACATTTCCTGACATAACTATACAGAGATGCACTACCAATAATATAGCCAATTTTGTCCCTTTAGACTATGAAGGAGAATCCCATGATTGTGTAGGGAAGACGATGGCATTTGCCAAATTGAGAGCAGATTTACGGTCAGAACCACTAGAGGATGCAGATAAAAAGGTTCTGTTCGTAGATGGCTCTTGTTATAGGGACTATGACGGAAATCATGCAGGGTTCTCAGTAGTGCAGCAGGATCAGTCGAGCTATAAAATTATTAGGATGGAGTCCTGTCCCCAACCGTGTTCCGCCCAACTAGCAGAAATCAAAGCCCTGACAGCTGCGTGTGAAATGATGGAAGGTGAGAAAGTAGACATCTATACTGATTCAGCATATGCTCATGGAGTATGCCATTTGTTCGGGGCAGTGTGGAAGCAGAGAGGTTTTTTTAAAACAAAGGTAATGGAGATCCCATACAATATTGTCAGCAAATTCTAGACTTAATAAAAGCCATAATGAAACCTAAAGCATTGGCTATAGTAAAATGCCAGGCACACAAAAAGGGAAATGATGTAATAACAAAGGGAAATCAAGCTGCGGACGAGGCAGCCAGAAAAGCGTCTGGGTGTACGTCAGCTGTCATTGCCCCCCAGGTAAGCCTAACTCCAGAACCTGACGTAGAGGACCTAATTGAAATACAAGGTAAGGCAACTTTGGCAGAACAGACAATGTGGAGAAAAAGGGGGGCCAAGCAGAACCCGGAAGGCTTGTGGAGCACGGAAGATGGTTTGTTGGTAGCACCCACCCTTCTACTGATAATTCTGATTTCAGAAGCGCATGGGATGGACCATTGTGCAAGGGGGGAAGTGATAAAGAAAATAAAGAAGGATGGTTTTTGGTCACCTTATTTACAGGCTTCAGTGGACTTTGTTTTGTCACAGTGCAAGGTATGCGCACAAAATAATGTTCGGAAGGGAATTACAACCCCAATAGGTCACATTCCTGTACCTGAAGGACCATTTAAACATTTAGTGATCAATTACGTAGACATAAAGACAGTGGTAAAATTCCTGACAAATGAAGTGATCCCAAGGTTTGGAATACCTACAGAAGTTAGCTCAGACAATGGTTCAGCTTTTATCCAGAAAGTGGTCAAACTGGTACTACAAGCGCTGAGGATAAAGCAAAGGTTTGGATGTGTATACCACCCTCAGTCGCAGGGCATGGTAGAGAGAATTAATGGAACCCTGAAAGCCAAACTAAACAAAATTTGTGCAGACACTAAACTTAATTGGGTCGATGCTTTACCATTAACATTGATGAGTCACTGCATGCAAACTAATCGAATGACATGCCTGACACCGCATGAGATTGCTGCAGGCTGGGAAGCTATCATACCTGTGATAGGGGTAAGTAAAAATGTTGAATGGATAAACTATATATACTATAATCAACAGAGATTCATCAACTACACCGATGATGCACTGGAGGCCTTAGGGCAACAGCTGGATGCAACTAGCAGGATGGCGTGGCAAAACAGACAGGTACTGGATTGGCTTTTGGCAGAAAAAGTGGGTGTGTGTGTAATGTTTGGAGAACAATGCTGCACTTTCATACCGAACAATACTAGTTCAGAAGGGTCTTTCACCGGAGCAATGAATAAGTTAAAGAATCTGCGGACGGAGGTCAAACAGAACACAGGATTTGAACATCAGTTCTTTGATTTGTTAGAAAGTAGACTCGGAGGATGGGGAGCATGGCTGACTAAAATAGCAATAACTGTCAGTATTATATTGTTGAGCTGTGCGTTTGTGCTGTGCTGTTTTCTTCCTTGTCTCAAATCTCTTGTAGTGCGTGCTGCAACCAAACAATTTCCGATGCTCGTGGCAATTACTGAAGCAAGCTTAGTGGAGAAAGAAACACCGAAAATGTATCGTTACAGCCTACAACACCTGCAGGATGAACAAGAGCAAAACGACAGTGTGGGAGTAGATTGTAAGGGCTTTTGAGTTTTTTTCCCTGTCTCAGATACATAGGGACAGGTTTTTGGCTCAGCGGCCCAGGGTAACGGAGAGAATACTTTGAGGTCTTGGCGCAGAAAATTATAGTTTAACCCGAGATTTGGGAATAAGTGCTTGAGTTTATTGGGGCTTTTGTGCGCAGACTCTTAGTCTTCTTTCTCTGTGTGAGTGTGAGACCCCTCTGGGTCTCAAAGGAGCATATATTGGAGTATAAAAGTATAAATTTACCAAAACTATGAAGTCAGTTCTGAGCTTGCTATTTGCAGTTCTGAGCTTCCTATTTGCTATGCATGTACTCAATTTAGTAGAATGAAATTTTAGGAATGTAGAGGGTAGCTAAAGAGCTAAAGAAATGTAGATTAGAACATTGCTCAGTTCTGAGTTTGCTATTTGCTATGCATGTACCCAATTTGGTAGGAGACTGCAGTCTTAAGATGACAATGGTGTGTTAATGAGAGGTTGCTACAGAAAGAGCTTGCTATTTGCTATGCATATATCCTAAAAATGTAGAAGACAATGATGTGTTAATGAGAAGTAGCTAAGAGATATAGATTAGAACATAATTAAGTCAATTGATAGAAACAATAGGGACAATGATGTACGTGAGGTACGTGTAACACGCAACTATAGATCGATTACATATGCTAATGCAACTGGACCAGGAGATTGCTATAAAAAATGCTGTGTCCGAGGATCGGTGGGCAATCAGCGACTAGCTCAATGACTGTCTCAGCTTTGATTTGCAAATTAAAGTTTAAACCTTCTTGAAGAATCTTCTGCGTCTCCTGGTCATTTGTGAGGCACGAAAAACCACGACATGATCTGCAGGGCAAGAACCTGTCTCCAAGCACACTCAAACAGCCAATGTCCTTCAGAGAACCCCTCCCCATCACCATTCACTAGGCAAATATAAACAGAACCAACACTTAATCCGGTGGGCGGGGCAGAGAGTCCTGTCTCACCTCGGGGGGGGGGGGGCGCAGAGATTTACAGCCACAGAAGGTTGTCCACCTACAGATGAGGAGGGATTTCTTGAGAGAGATTGCGGTGGATCTGTGGAATTCATTGCCTCGGGCAGCTATGGAGACCAGGTCACTGAGTACTGTATACTTAAAGCAGAGGTTGAAAGGCTTTTGATTGGTCAATGTATCAAAGGTTACAGAAAGGGATTTGAGAGGGATAATAAATCAACCATGATGGAATGGTGGACTCAGTGGGCGAGTGGCATAATTGTGCTCCAGTTTTATGGTCTTATGGATAATAAATCAGATTCTTATTCTGAATTTGACCACTCGAGACATGCCCTCTCCTCATTACCACCGTCAGGGAGGTTGTACAGGAGCCCGAAGTCCCACACTCAATGATTTAGAAACAGCTTCTTCACCATCAGATTTCTGACTGGTCCATCAACACAACCTCACCATTTTGCTCTCACCTTGCTCTACTTACTCACTTAATACCTCTGCTTGTACCTTTTACCTTTGCAAACAGTAAACATCAGATATCAAGTTATAAAAGTCAGTGGCAATAAACCTGATTCTGAATCGGACATTGGTCGGAGACTAGTTCGTGTGTAGAATAGGAAAGGTTCCATGTTTACATTTGCATCGCTTGCACTGAATTCTTGTCGTTCTCCTTCAGGAACTCGTCGAACATGGCAGCGTCCTCCTCCAGGAACCGCTCCGCCATCTGCAATTTCAGTTCCTCGGCAGCCACGGCCTCTTCCAGTTTCCCTATCTCGTCCTTCTTCATGGTCAGCGAGTACTAGACACAGACAATTGCCCAGGAAGCATTAGGAACCAGGACAACACTACATCTCACCTACCTCCCCACACAGCTGCAAGAAACTGCAGAGTTATGGACACAGCTCAGGAACTCGCCGTACCTGTGTGGACTCTCACTGACCCCAAAGCATCCTACACATTCTATATTCTCTCTCCCCACCCCCATCAGGCAGAATATACAAAGCCTGAAAACAGGTCCCACCAGGCTCAAGCACAGCTTCTATCCCACTGTTATTCAACTATTGAAAGATCCCTTGTACAATAAGATGGCCTCTTGCCCTCAGTCTAGCCAGTTATGAACTTACCTGCACTGCACTTTTCCAGTAGCTGTTACTCTTTATTCTGCATTCTGTTATTGTTTTCCCTCAATCACTGTGTAATGATCTGACCTGTATGAACAAGCTTCTCACTGTATCCCGGTACACGTGACAATCATAAACCAATTCTAACAGCAATAAAGTGCATTCTGTTCTTGTTTTCCCCTGGACCACCTCAGTGATGTGCTGAAAGAAACTGTATGGATGGCATTCAAACCAGAGGTGGCTTTTACTGTACCTTGGTGCAAATGACAATAATAAACCAATCTGTCAATTTGAATTTAGCCTGGAGAAGATCAAATAAATTCTCCACAGTATTAATTAGAGAGTTACCTGAAGCATAAACATTTCCCGCTTCTTGTTGATGTAATCGTTCAGTGTTTCCCTCTCAATGTGACGATCTGAAAGGGTACAAATACATTAACACAATAGATTCTACAGAAGCTGGAAATCTGGAGTAAAACACACAATGTTGGTACAGCTCAGCAGATCAGGTAGCATCAGTGGAGAGGAGTAAACAGTCAATGCTTCGGGCAGAGACTCACCAGGGCCGGAAAGTAAGGGAACAGAGCTGGAATAATCTATACCTCTCAAAATTTTGCATACCTCTTTCAAATCTTGTCCCCTCATTCTATGTTTTAGGAGCAACCTCTTCCCCTCTACCATCAGATTTTTGAATGGACTATGAACCCATGGATATTACCTCACTATTTTTCTCTGTTTCTGCACCATTTCCCTTCATATTCTTGTTGCAATTTATAGTATTTTTAGGAGCTCAGGGCATGGGTCAACATATGGAATTATGATTTTGCAGCCATTAGTGAGACTTTTTTGCAGGAGGGGCAGGACTGGCAGTTCAATATTCCGGGGTTCCGTTGTTTTAGATACGGCAGAGCGGGGAGGATTAAAGGAAGAGGGGGTGGCGTTACTAGTCAGGGAAAATGTCACAGCAGTGACAGACAGTCAGGACAGACTGGAGAACTCAATTAGTGAAGTGTTATGGTGGAACTGAGGAATAAGAAAGTTATGACCATGTTATTGGGGCTATATTACAGACCAAACAACAGTCATAGGGATTTAGAGGAACAAATTTGTAGAGAGATTGCAGACTTTTGGAAGAAACTGTTATAGGAGGTGATTTTAACTGTGCACTCATTGACTGAGACTCTCTACTGTGAAAGGACTAGATGGGATAGAGTTTGTCAAATGTGTTCAGGAAAGCTTCCTCAATCAGTTTGTTGAAAATGAGAGACACTGGATCTGCCATTAGGGAATGAGACAGGGCTGGTGATAGAAGTTTGTGTAGAGGAGCACCTTGCATCTGGTGATCATAATGCCATTAGCTTCAAAGTAAACTTGGAAAAAGATAGGTCAGTTCCGCAGACTGCGATTTTAAATTGGAGAAAGATGCATCAGAAAGGATGTGGTAAGTGTGGATCGAAATAGTCTGTTTCCAGGCAAAGGTGCACTCGGTAAGTGGGAGGCCTTCAAAATTCTGAGAGTACAAAGCTTGTATGTGTCTGTCAGAATAAAAGGTAAAGATAACAAGTGTAGGGAAGCTTGGTCTTCAAGAGACAGAGGCGCCCTGGTTAATAAAAAAAGGGTGCTATAAGCAGGGAGGTAAAATGAAGTGTGTTGGCGCGTGGCCTAATGGAAAAGGCATCGGCCTAGTGATCTGAAGGTCACTGGTTCGAGCCTCAGCTGAGGCAGCGTCTTATGTCCTTGAGCAAGGCACTTAACAACACATTGCTCTGCGACGACACAAGTGCCAAGCTGCATGGGTCCTAGTGCCCTTCCCTTGGACAACATCGGTGGCATGGAGAGGGGAAGAGTGGAAGGCCTCCCATACAACTCTGCCCAGGCCTGCACCCTGGAAACCTTCCAAGGTGCAAATCCATGGTCTCACGAGACTAACAATGCCTATTAAAAAAATGAAGTGCTTGTGGAAATTGGAAGTACATGAGAATGCTGAAGAAAAAGCTTCAAAAAGAGCACTGATACTCACCCTGCTGGCTATCATCTGCCTGCCCTTCCTGACAGTCTGACTGCATGCTATCCTTGCTTCTTTTACCATCCGTCCTATCCCGAGACCCTCCACTCTGATTCCCCTCCCACCAAATGATTTTAAACCCTTCCCAGCAGCTCTAACAAACTTGCCTGTGAGAATATGGCTCCCCCTCAGGTTCAGGTCATACCTCCCTCAGAAGACATCCCAATGACCCAAGAACCTGAAGCCCTGCCCAGAGCACCAGCTTCTCGGCCACGCATTCATCCTGTTTCTACCCTCACTGGCACATTGGACAGGCAAGAATCCAGAAACTGCTACCCTGGAGGTCCTGCTTCTCAGCTCTCTAAATTCTCACTTCAGGACCTCATTGCTTTTGCTTCCCATGTCATATGTACAAAGACATCTGGCTGCTCGCCCTCCCCAAGATGCCGTGGATGTGATCCGAGACGTCCCCGATTCTGGCACCTGGGAGGCAACGTAACATTTGGGTGTCCAGTTCACGTCCACAGAATCTCCTGTCTGTTCCCCTGACTATTGAGTCCCCTATCACTACCACACCCCTCTTCTCCCTCTTTCCCTTCTGCCCCTCAGACCCATGCTCAGTACCAGTAACCCAGTCTCTGTGGCATTCCCCTGGAAGGTCATGTCCCATAAAAGTATCCAAAACTGTATACTTATTTTTGAGGGGAATGGCCACAGGGGTGCTCTGCACTAACTGCCTATTGACATTTCCAGTTCTCCTGACAGTCACCCAGCTACCCACCTCCTGCAGCTTTGGCATGAGTACTTTCCTGTCTGATCGATGATCTCCTCACTCTCCCGTATAACCGAAGGTCATCCAGCTGCTGCTCCAGATCCCTAACACGGTCTTCCAGGAGCTGCAGCCGGATGCACTTTATGCGGATGTAGTTCCCTGGGAGACTCCGGGTTTCCCAGGACTCCAACATCTGGTATGCAGAACAAACAATGGCTATTTAAACTACACGTAGTACAGCAAGAGAAGGGAAAAAGGGGAACCTTACAGAAGCTTACCCAGAGCTAACACCTCCTTCGAGCCAAAGCCTGACGGCACCTCATGAGTGTGCGATGGGACCCTGAGGACAGAGCTTCATTCCACAATGTCTAATCCCTATTGTCTACCTGGACAGTGTGTCATTCATATTAAAATTCACAGAGGTGGTAAGAAGGAGGAAGTACCTCTCGTGATTTTAACCTTCCACGTCGGGTCACTGTTGAGAGCGGCGAGTTTTTTCACATTGGCATGATGTTCTGCCTGGAGATCGATCCCTGGTTCCTCCTCTGGCTTCAGCGCTTTGCCAAACTTGGCGCTGACACGGGCCGTGTACGTGGTCTTCTCATAGATCTTGAGTTTCTTTTGTTCCTCTTGTTGCTGGGTTCCAAAAGCAAGGGCAGGAGGTGAGGACGGGCGGCGGGATGTAGGCATCGGGTGAGGAGGAGGGGTGGCGGGGTGTGGACATCGGGTGAGGAGGAGGGGTGGCGGGGTGTGGGCATCGGGTGAGGAGGAGGGGTGGCGGGATGTGGGCATCGGGTGAGGAGGAGAGGTGGCGGGGTGTGGGCATCGGGTGAGGAGGAGGGGCGGCGGGGTGTGGGCATCGGGTGAGGAGGAGGGGCGGCGGGATGTGGGCATCGGGTGAGGAGGAGGGGCGGCGGGGTGTGGGCATCGGGTGAGGAGGAGGGGCGGCGGGGGTGTGGGCATCGGGTGAGGAGGAGGGGCGGCGGGGTGTGGGCATCGGGTGAGGAGGAGGGGTGGCGGGGTGTGGGCATCGGGTGAGGAGGAGAGGTGGCGGGGGTGTGGGCATCGGGTGAGGAGGAGGGGTGGCGGGGTGTGGGCATCGGGTGAGGAGGAGGGGTGGCGGGGTGTGGGCATCGGGTGAGGAGGAGGGGTGGCGGGGTGTGGGCATCGGGTGAGGAGGAGGGGTGGCGGGGTGCCAGCAGGGATGAGAAGGAGGTGAGGTGGCGTGGCGAGGCTTGGGTCAAGTCCTGGATGGAGGGGGGGGGTCGTGTGTCAAGTCCTGGACGAGGGAGGGGGGGGGGGGTCGTGTGTCAAGTCCTGGACGAGGGAGGGGGGGGGGGTCGTGTGTCAAGTCCTGGACGAGGGAGGGGGGGGGTCGTGTGTCAAGTCCTGGACGAGGGGGGGTTGTGTGTCAAGTCCTGGACGAGGGAGGGGGGGGGGGGTCGTGTGTCAAGTCCTGGACGAGGGAGGGGGGGGGGGGTCGTGTGTCAAGTCCTGGACGAGGGAGGGAGGGGGGGGGGGTCGTGTGTCAAGTCCTGGACGAGGGAGGGGGGGGGGGGTCGTGTGTCAAGTCCTGGACGAGGGGGGGGGGGTCGTGTGTCAAGTCCTGGACGAGGGAGGGAGGGGGGGTCGTGTGTCAAGTCCTGGACGAGGGAGGGGGGGGGGGTCGTGTGTCAAGTCCTGGACGAGGGAGGGGGGGGGGGTCGTGTGTCAAGTCCTGGACGAGGGAGGGAGGGGGGGGGGGGTCGTGTGTCAAGTCCTGGACGAGGGAGGGGGGGGGGGTCGTGTGTCAAGTCCTGGACGAGGGAGGGGGGGGGGGGTCGTGTGTCAAGTCCTGGACGAGGGAGGGAGGGGGGGGGTCGTGTGTCAAGTCCTGGACGAGGGAGGGGGGGGTCGTGTGTCAAGTCCTGGACGAGGGAGGGAGGGGGGGGGGGTCGTGTGTCAAGTCCTGGACGAGGGAGGGGGGGGGGTCGTGTGTCAAGTCCTGGACGAGGGAGGGAGGGGGGGGGTCGTGTGTCAAGTCCTGGACGAGGGAGGGGGGGGGGTCGTGTGTCAAGTCCTGGACGAGGGAGGGGGGGGGGGGTCGTGAGTCAAGTCCTGGACGAGGGAGGGGGGGGGGGTCGTGTGTCAAGTCCTGGACGAGGGAGGGGGAGGGGGATCGTGTGTCAAGTCCTGGACGAGGGAGGAGGGGGGTCGTGTGTCAAGTCCTGGACGAGGGGGGGAGGGGGGGTCGTGTGTCAAGTCCTGGACGAGGGAGGGGGGGGGTCGTGTGTCAAGTCCTGGACGAGGGAGGGGGGGGGGGGGTCGTGTGTCAAGTCCTGGACGAGGGAGGGAGGGGGGGGTCGTGTGTCAAGTCCTGGACGAGGGAGGGGGGGGGGGGTCGTGTGTCAAGTCCTGGATGGGGGGGGGGGGGGTCGTGTGTCAAGTCCTGGACGAGGGAGGAGGGGGGGGGTCGTGTGTCAAGTCCTGGACGAGGGAGGGGGGATTCTGAATACAATGGATTCCTGTTAATTGAGCCATCAGTTAATCGGGCAGCCAGTTATTTGAGACAACTCTCAAAGAACAAAAAATAGAAAGTAGCTGGTATTCCCTTCATTTATTTGGGACACTATGGGGCAGGAGAATGTTGCTGAACAGTTTCTAGCTAAAGTCAATCACGTGCACTTGTTCGGCCGTTAGACACTCCGTCATACCTAGAGTAAACAGATTCTAAATAGTGTCAGTGCCCTATGTTTGTGTTCAAAAAGCAGTGATTTTTGTCATTGATGGTTGGCGGGATACAAGCAGTAAGAGTTGTTTTGCTCACCGTGGTAGCAAGCAGTCAAGCTTGGAGATGCCAGAAATGAAAATCAAACGATTTCACTACTTCAACAAGCACAACGAGTTTGAAAGTATTGTTAATCATCTTGAATGTTAGAAAGGAAATGAAGGATTGGAGGATGCAATTGTCCGAAGCATTGTAAGACAGCAGTCCACTCTCTGCACTAGGTGTCTCTGCTGGTTTTGTTCATTTACAGTCAGAAGGACACTGTAGTGTACTCCGGAGGAATTCCTCTGTCAACACCTGTGAGGGACTAATAGAGAGTTTTACAGTACTGTCGAGGTGTTCGTAGTGTTTTAATTTGTCTGTGTTTTATTTAAATACAAAGATTGCTCCTCAGTTAAACAGTAGTTTGTCTTTTTAATACCTTTTTAACCACTTCAATGAAACTTCGGATAATTGGGCCAAATGTACTGGTCCCGACGTGTCCCAATTAACCGGATTCCACTGCAAGTGGAAATATATATGGTGAATAATGTTGATCCTTGATGTTTGAACCATTCAGTCTTAAAAAAACAGGAACAGGTCCTTCAGCCCATCACCTAGATCCCAATCCTTTTGCCCATCTCCACTTGGCCACGTGACATTCTATGGCGAGTCTATCGAGTACTTTCATTCATAAGCGCTCCAGTGCCTCTACAGGCGAAAGAAATCTGGTGTGTTCCCTTTGACCGTCCAACTTTTATCAATAAACCAAAGAAAACATCACTGCTGAGTACAACAGCTCTGCCCATGGGGTCAGTGCAGGGACCGACAGAGGGCAGTGGGGTCAGTGCAGGGACCGACAGAGGGCAGTGGGTACAGAGTGGGACAGTGGGGTCGGTGCGGGGACCGACAGAGGGCGGTGGGTACAGGGTGGGACAGTGGGGTCAGTGCGGGGACCGACAGAGGGCAGTGGGTACAGGGTGGGACAGTGGGGTCAGTGCGGGGACCGACACAGGGCAGTGGGTACAGGGTGGGACAGTGGGGTCGGTGCGGGGACCGACAGAGGGCAGTGGGTACAGGGTGGGACAGTGGGGTCGGTGCGGGGACCGACAGAGGGCAGTGGGTACAGGGTGGGACAGTGGGGTCAGTGCGGGGACCGACAGAGGGCAGTGGGTACAGGGTGGGACAGTGGGGTCAGTGCGGGGACCGACACAGGGCAGTGGGTACAGGGTGGGACAGTGGGGTCAGTGCGGGGACCGACACAGGGCAGTGGGTACAGGGTGGGACAGTGGGGTCAGTGCGGGGACCGACAGAGGACGGTGGGTACAGGGTGGGACAGTGGGGTCAGTGCGGGGACCGACAGAGGGCGGTGGGTACAGGGTGGGACAGTGGGGTCAGTGCGGGGACCGACAGAGGGCGGTGGGTACAGGGTAGGACAGTGGGGTCAGTGCGGGGACCGACAGAGGGCGGTGGGTACAGGGTAGGACAGTGGGGTCAGTGCGGGGACCAACAGAGGGCAGTGGGTACAGGGTGGGACAGTGGGGTCAGTGTGGGGTCTGACACAGGACTGTGGGGACAGAGTGGGACAGTGGGATTAGTGTGGGAAAGAGTGAGACAGTGGGATTAGTTTGGGACTGTCAGAAGGCTGAGGGGAGAGCAAGGCTAATGGGATTGATTTGCAATTGATTCCAATTAAAATTTTACTGTGATGGTAATAGGCCAAAGAAATTCCTTCTACACAGTTTCTGCAGCTCCTGCAGCCAGTGTGAAGTGTGTCTGAGTGATTGTGGAGTTCGCAGCCTGATAGCTGGGGCTCAATAGCTACCTTCTTCTTCTCTTCTCTCTCGATGTCCCGAAGGGCAAAAATGTCGCAGTCACGAGGCATCTTGAAGGGGTTGTGCTTCTCACTCAGCCGTTGTTTACAAGCTGCAGGTCAGAAGAGGACCGTTATCATTTGTCTGTCTCGTGGATGGGGATGTAGACGGTACAGGGGGCCATGCTCCACATCACTGGGCAGCATGAACTGAATGGGCCAAGTGGCCTGTGTCCATGCTGTTGTGCTGTATGACGAGTCACTGAGCTCTACCTCCTCGTTACAGAGATACAGCCCACTACAGTGGTGGCTCCTACTAACTTGTAGATGGAGCTGCAGCTCTGACCAGAGAAGAAAGGTAATGAGTCGCAGAGATTCTGCAGAGCCTGGAAATCCGAGCAACTCACACAAAATGCCGGAGGAACGCAGCAGGCCAGGCAGCGTCTGTGGCCAAAAGTACAGTCGAGGTTTCGAGCCGAGACCCTTCGGCCGGACTGGAGTAAAAAAGGATGAGCTGTCAGTGTAAGGAGGTGGGAGGGGGGAGGAGGCGAGGAAGAAACACAAAGGGACGGGTGAAACCAGGAAGGGGTGAATTAAAGAGCTGGGAAGTTGCTTGGTGAAAAAGATGCAGAGCTGGAGAAGGGGGAACCTGAGAGGAGAGGGTAGAAGGCTATGGAAGAAAGAAAAGGGGTTGGAGCACCAGAGGGGGGTGGTGGGCAGGCAAGGAGCTAAGGTGAGAGAGGGAAATGGCAATGGGGAATGCTGGAGTGGGGGAGGCATTACCAGAAGTTTGAGAAATTGATGTTAACGCCATCAAGCTGGAGGCTACACAGACAAATATAAGGTATTGCTCCTCCAGCCTGAATGCTGGGAGCCATGATCTGACATGTCAGAATAGGGATGGGAAGTGGGATTAAAATGGGCGGCTACTGGGAGATCCACTTCTTCTGGCAGATGGAGCGTAGGTGCTCAGTGAAGCGGTCTCCCAATTTATGCGGGTCTCACCGATGTACAGGAGGTCACACTGGGAGCACCAAACGCAGACTCACAGGTGAAGTGCCGCCCCACCTGGAGGAATGTATGGGGCCCTGAATGGTGGTGAGGGAGCAGGTGTAGGGTAGGCATAACACTTGTGCTACTTTTACAAGGATAAGTGCCAGGAGGGAGATCAATGGGGAGGGACGAATGGATAAGGGATTCGCATAAGGAGCGATCCCTACGGAAAGCAGAAACTGTGGGGGAGGGAAGGACGTGCTTGGTGGTGGGATCCCATTGGAGACAGCAGAAGTTAAGGACGCAGAGCCTGGTGGGGCAGTAGGTGAGGACAAGAGGAACCCATTCCCTCGTGCGGTGGCTGCAGAATGGGGTGAAGGCAGATGTGTGCAAAATGGAAGAGGTGCGGTTGAGAGCAGTGTTGATGGTGGAGGAAGGGAAGCCCCTTTCTTTGAAGAAGGACATCTGTTTAGTTCTGGAATGAACAGCCTCATCCTGAGAGCAGATGTGGAGAGACAGAGGAACTGAGAGAAGGGGATGGCATTTTTACAAGTAATAGTCCAGCCAGGTAGCTTTGAGAATCAATGGGTTTATGAGGCTATCAGTAGATAGGCTGTCTCCAGAGAGACTGAGAGAGGGGAGGGAGGTGTCAGAAATGGAGCAGATGAATTTGAGGGCAGGGTGGAAGTTGGAGGCAAAGTGATAACGTTGACAAGTTCCGCACGGGCACCAATGCAGTCGTCGATGTCGCGTAGGGAAAGTGAGGAATGGACTCCATTGTGGGCTTGGACATAGACTGTTCCACGTAGCTGACAAACAGGCAGCCATAGCTGGGACTCATGAGAGTGCCATGGCTACACTTCTTGTTTGAAGGAAGTGTGAGGAGCCAAAGGAGAAATGATTGAGACTGAGGACAAGTTCCACCAGACAGAGGAGAGGGGTGGTGGAGGGAAACTGACTGGATCTGGTGTCCAGAAAGAGACGGAGAGCTTTGAGGCCTTCCTGGTGGAGGATAGAGGTGTATAGCAACTGGACATCCATAGCAAAAACGAGATGACTAGGGCAAGGGAACTGGAAATCATTGAATTGATTAAGACTGTGTGAAGTGTCACGGATGTTGGTAGGAAGAGACTGAACCAAGGGGGATAAAACTGAGTGAGGTATGCAGATACAGGTTCAGTGGGGCAGGAACAATGGGTCTATCTGGAATGAATTCCTGTAGTGGCTTTGTCAGCTATAGGTGCAAGGAACTGCTTTGCAAGCACAAATATGACAGTCACGGCAAGATCGGGAAACTGCAAACTGACCACAAACACACCATGCAATGTTGGCTGAGAGATGTGATTGCAGGCAAGTCCATGTAGAACTACTCAGCTCTTTGTTAAAGATGTTATTGACGTCCATCAGAGGGTATGGGCAGCAGAGCATTGTGTAATGATCTGATCTGAAGTAAGTTTCCTCTGACAGAGCAACCACTCCATTGAACTTCCCTGCAAGTACAGACTGGACAGCATGTGCAAGAACACAGACACAAGAGGTTCTGCAGATGTTGGAAATCCAGAGGAAGAAACACACAATACTGGAGGAACTAAGCAGGTCACGCCCGTCTACAGACAGGAATAAAGAGTCAATATTTTTATGGAAACCAGCACCTCATCCATTGTACACTTCTCAGTAAAGCAGTAAGCGTAATCTGCCCTACACACCCCCCGACACTCTCACTTCTCCCATCGGCATTAGATACCAAAGACTGAAAGCAGCGTCCACTAGGCTCGTACCCCTGTTATAAGACTATTAACTAGTTCCCTATTATGATCAGATGAATTCTTGACCTCTCGATCCACCTCTTTATGCCTTTGCACATTGTCTGTCTGTACTTCTCTCTCTCTCCCTCCTCTCTCTGTAACTGTGACACTTTATTCAGCATTCTGTTACTGATTTCCTTGGTTCTACCTCAATGCTCTGTGTAATGATCTGATCTGTATGGACAGTAGGTAAGACTATATCTTGGGAAAAAATACAATGAGTTGGAATTGCAGTATTGTAAATAATAAACCCATTCAAATTCCAGCAACAGAACGTTATCAGTTACCTGGGATTTTGGGCATTTCTGTCCTTTCTGCTGGTTTCTGCACTTGTTGTAAGCTTGCATGGGATACTAGAAAGGAGACAGAGAACACGGCAGATGGAAACCTGATCTATAACATTCAATGGCCAATACATCAGAATAATCTCTTCCATCCGAATGGGTCTTTGTTCAAAATATTGGCAGAAGAAGTAGTCGGACATCAATACATTGTTAATAATTACTGGACACTCAGTGTACAGGTGCCCTGGGACTGTGTGACAGGATGGTGGAGAGGGAGCACTCTGTGTCTGACCCCGGGAGTGTGTGATGGGATGGTGTGGAGAGAGCTTCACTCTGTGTCTGACCCTGGAGTGTGTGATGGGACGGTGTGGGGGGGATTCACTCTGTGTCTGACCCCGGGAGTGTGTGATGGGACAGTGTGGAGGGAGCTTCACTCTGTATCTGACCCCGGGAGTGTGTGATGGGACGGTGTGGAGGGAGATTCACTCTGTGTCTGACCCCAGGAGTGTGTGATTGGACGATGTGGAGGGAACTTCACTCTGTGTCTGACCCTGGGAGTGTGTGATGGGATGGTGTGGGGGGGATTCACTCTGTGTCTGACCCCAGGAGTGTGTGATGGGACGGTGTGGAGAGAGCTTCACTCTGTGTCTGACCCTGGAGTGTGTGATGGGACGGTGTGGGGGGGATTCACTCTGTGTCTGACCCCAGGAGTGTGTGATGGGACAGTGTGGAGGGGGATTCACTCTGTGTCTGACCCCGGGAGTGTGTGATGGGACAGTGTGGAGGGAGTGTGTGATGGGACGGTGTGGGGGGAGATTCACTCTGTGTCTGACCCCGGGAGTGTGAGATGGGACGGTGTGGAGGGAGTTTCACTCTGTGTCTGACCCTGGGAGTGTGTGATGGGACGGTGTGGAGGGTGCTTCACTCTGTGTCTGACCCCTGGGAGTGTGTGATGGGACAGTGTGGGGGGGATTCACTCTGTGTCTGACCCTGGGAGTGTGTGATGGGACAGTGTGGAGGGTGCTTCACTCTGTGTCTGACCCCTGGGAGTGTGTGATGGGACGGTATGGAGGGAGTTTCACTCTGTGTCTGACCCCGGGAGTGTGTGATAGGACGGTGTGGAGGGAGATTCACTCTGTCTGACCCCGGGAGTGTGTGATGGGACAGTGTGGAGGGAGATTCACTCTGTATCTGACCCCGGGAGTGAGTGATTGGACGATGTGGAGGGAACTTCACTCTGTGTCTGACCCCGGGAGTGTGTGATGGGATGGTGTGGAGGGAGTTTCACTCTGTGTCTGACCCCGGGAGTGTGTGATAGGACGGTGTGGAGGGAGATTCACTCTGTCTGACCCCGGGAGTGTGTGATGGGACAGTGTGGAGGGAGATTCACTCTGTGTCTGAGCCTGGGAGTGTGTGATGGGACGGTGTGGAGGGAGATTCACTCTGTGTCTGACCCCGGGAGTGTGTGATGGGACGGTGTGGAGGGAGATTCACTCTGTGTCTGACCCCGGGAGTGTGTGATGGGACAGTGTGGAGGGAGCTTCACTCTGTATCTGACCCCGGGAGTGTGTGATGGGACGGTGTGGAGGGAGCTTCACTCTGTGTCTGACCCCTGGAGTGTGTGATTGGACGGTGTGGAGGGAGATTCACTCTGTGTCTGACCCCGGGAGTGTGTGATGGGACGGTGTGGAGGGAGTGTGTGATGGGATGGTGTGGAGGGAGATTCACTCTGTATCTGACCCCGGGAGTGTGTGATGGGACAGTGTGGAGGGAACTTCACTCTGTGTCTGACCCCGGGAGTGTGTGATGGGACGGTGTGGAGGGAGATTCACTCTGTGTCTGACCCCAGGAGTGTGTGATGGGACGGTGTGGGGGGAGTTTCACTCTGTGCCCATTTATTACCCACTTGTGGTATCCATGCCCTGTGATAGTGAGATGGGAATGGGTAACAGATACTTGTTTATGTATCTTGTTCATTTGGTCCCTGACTGGAATTTGGAACATCCTGCTGCTTGGGAAGAACATCAAAAGATTTGCAATTAAAGTTACAGAATTCAGATATTGCTGATATTACTCAAGCCTTTCTGTAAGTTTTTCATCTCCAGTGACTGCGATTTCCGAAGCTGAGATGAAGAAGCCATCTTTCTTCCGACAGGTTGGAGACCTAAACAGAATTACCAGTAGTGAGAAGCTTGTTTGTCAGACATTGTTAGACACACATTCTCAGTCAATTCACCCAACACACAGGGATTTCCACAAGCTGTGACAGCAACAAGTCCAATGGGGAACTGACCCTCAGGTACGAAGCTGTTGTATCTGCCCACAAAGGTTGAGTGCCACATGATCCTGTGTGAATCTGGATACAGGTACACTGGTATTCCATCACTGCCTGGTGTGCAACCTCCATTGCATAGGATTACAAGAGGGTACAGAGTGCTGTAAGCACAACCAGTTCCATCACCGACACAATCCTCCCACCACCGGTGACACAAAGCGAAACCCAACAGCACAAACGGCAACGATGCTTCACTACCAGGTGAACTCAACGCCTTCCGTGCCGGCTTTGAAAGGGAGAATATAACTACCGCTGTGAAGATCCCTGCTGCACTTGGTGACCCTGTGATCTCTGTCTCAGAGGCCGATGTTAGACTGTCTTTAAAGAGAGTGAACCCTTGCAAGGCAGAAGGTCCGATGGAGTACCTAGTAAGGCTCTGAAAACCTGTGCCAACAAACTAGCGGGAGTTTTCAACCTCTCACTGCTACGGGTGGAAGTTCTGACTTGCTTCAAAAAGGCAACAATTATACCAGTGCCTAAGAAGAGTAATGTGGTCCTAGCTATGAGAGAGCTACAGGCCAAAATATGTAAATCAGATGCCTTCAGCTTAATATCTTGTCCTGCAACAACACCGAATAGGGCCGTCAGAGGGTTAGGCTTTAAATTGACTTTAAAATGTAAGGAAAAAGTTTGAAAAACTTCCTTCCAATATTTTTCAAGATTCAGACAAGTCCAAAACATATGAATTAATGAAGCTGCTCCATTATTATATCTGTCACAGTAGCGAGATATATCCGAATAACAACAAGATAGCTTATCCTTAGTCATATGAGGTCTATGCACCACCTTAAATTGTATGAGGGAGGGAATGACGAGCACATAGCGATGAAATATTAACCAGTTTAAAAATTTCATTTCAAGCTTCTTCAGATATTGATGTCTGTAAATCTTGTTTCCAGAGATTCTTAATTTTGTCTAAAGGAACGTTCCTCGTCTCCAGTAACATACCATAAATATTAGATAATGAACCATTATGAAATGGTGTCAAACTAAAAATTACATCTAGTAAGTTCTTATCCGAGCTGATAGGAAATGTATGTAATTGAGATCTTTAAAAGTCTCTGATTTGTAAATATCTAAAAAAGTGAGTTTTTGTTTAAATGGAAAGATGTTTTCCCTCCTACTCATGCTCAATGGTTATGTGATGTTATGTCATGTTTAGATTTAGAAAAGATTCATTGTTCAATTTCTGATTCTCGTCAAGACTTTCAAACATTGTGGGGACCTTTTCTGAATTATTTTCAAAACCTTCAATTCGTTGTTTAGACTCACATGTTGGCTATTATTGATTTTCATTATATGAGAAGGTATTTTATCTTCTTTTCTCCTTAATGAACAGCTTCGGTCTTGGTAGGGGTTAGATTCTTTCATTGTAATACATTAGTCTAGCTCAATATAACTATTGATTAACATACAAATATGGGGTAATGAGATTGTTATTATGAACAGATATAATGTAATTGGTAGTTTTTAAAAATCTTTTTTGACCTTTTATATACACTTTCTTGTACTCTGTATTCTTCTATGGTGAAACTAATAAAAATATTGGAGAGAGAGAGAGAACGAAAGCAAGAGAGAGAGAGAGAGAGAGCGAGAGAGAGAAGAAGAATGTGATCTGCCTTAATGACTATCACCCAGTAGCACTCACATCAACAGTGATGAAATGCTTTGAGAGGTTGGTCATGACTAGACTGAACTCCTGCCTCAGCAAGCCCCTGGACCCATTGCAATTTGCCTATTGTCACAATAGGAAGAAATTTTCTCTGCATCTCTGTTTTAAATGGACATCCCTCTATCCTGAGGCTGTTTCCTCTTGTCCTAGACTCTCCCACCAAGGGAAACATCCTCTCCACATCTACTCTGTGCCCTCTTGTCCTAGACTCCCCCACCATGGGAAACATCCTCTCCACATCTACTCTGTTCCCTCTTGTCCTAGACTCCCCCTCCATGGGAAACACCCTTTCCACATCTGCGCTGTTCCCTCTTGTCCTAGACTCCCCCTCCATGGGAAACATCCTCTCCACATCTACTCTGTGCCCTCTTGTCCTAGACTCCCCCACCATGGGATACATCCTCTCCACATCTACTCTGTGCCCTCTTGTCCTAGACTCCCCCACCATGGGAAATATCCTCTCCACATCCACTCTGTGCCCTTTTGTCCTAGACTCCCCCACCATGGGAAACATCCTCTCCACATCTGCGCTGCCTAGGCCTTTCAACATTCAATGAGATCCCCCCCCCCCCCCCACTGTACTAAATTCCAGCGAGTACAGACCCAGAGCTATCAAATATTCCTCGTATGATAACCCTTTCATTCCTGGAATCATCCTTGTGAACCTCCTCTGGACCCTCTCCAATGCCAGCACATCTTTTGTTAGATGAGGGGCCAAAACTGTTCCCAATACTCAAGGTGAGGCCTCACCAGTGCCTTATAAAGCCTCAGCATCACATCCCTGCTCTTGTATTCTACACTTCCTGAAATGAATGCTAACATGGCATTAGCCTTCCTCATCACTGACTCAACCTGCAAGTTAACTTTCAGGGCGTTCTGTGCAAGGACTCCCAAATCCCTTTGCATCTCGGATTTTTGGATTTTCTCCCTGTTTAAAAAATAATCTGCACATTTATTTCTCCTACCAAAGTGCATGGCCATGTATTTTCCCACATTGTATTTCATTTGCCACTTTCTTGCCCTTTCTCCTAATCTGTCTAAGTCCTTTTGCATCCTACCCGTTTCCTCAACACTACCTGCCCCTCCATCTAACTTCGTATCATCTGCAAACTTGGCAACAAAGCCATCTATTCCATCATCTAAATCATCTATAGACAGCAATCAGAAGCAGTCCCAACACAGACCCCTACGGAACACCACTAGTCACTGGCAGCCAACCAGAAAAGCATCCTTTTATTCCCACTCATTGCCTCTTACGAACCAGCTGATGTTCTAACCATGTTAGTAACTTTCCTGTAATACCATGGGCTCTTAACTGGGTAAGAAGCCTCATGTGTAGCATCTTGTCAAAGGCCTTCTGAAAGTCTAAATATACAACATCCACTGCATCCCCCCTTATCTATCATACCAGTAATCCCCTCCAAGAATTCCAACAGGTTCATCAGACAAGATTTTCCCTTAAGGAAACCATGCTGACTTTGTTCTATCTTGTCCTGTCCCTTGCTGAAGTCAATATAGACTATATCAACTGTCTTGACTTCAACAACTTTGCTGGTAACTTCCTCAAAAAACTGTATAAGATTGGTTAAAGATGAGCTACCATGCACAAAGCCATGCTGACTCTCCACGGCAATCCAAATGCTCATATATCCAGTCCCTTAGAATATCGTTCAGTAAAAATCCCACTAGTGATGTCAGGCTCACCAGCCTATATTTCCTGATTTATTTGTAGAGCCTATCGTTGGCCGTCCTCCAATCCTCCGTTACCTCACCCGTCACTAAGGATGATTTAAATATCTCTGCTAGGGCCCCCGTAATTTCTGTAATTGCTTCCTGTAGGGTCCGAGGGAACACCTCGTCAGGCCCTGGGGATTTATCCACCCTGATTTGCCTAAGGGTAGCAAACACCTCCTCCTCTGTAATCTGTATAAGGTCCATGACCTTTCTGCTGCTTTTCCTCGCTTCTACAGACTCAGTCAATATGAGAAAAGTTAAAGTCACCAACTATAATAACCTTATGTTTCTTGCATCAGTGTGTGATCTCTCTACAAATTTGTTCTTCCAAATCCTGCAGACTGTTAGGTGGTTTGTAACATAACCCCATAAACATGGTCATATCTTCCTTATTCCTCAGTTCCACCTATAAAGCCTTATTAGAGGAACTCACCAGTCTGTCCTGACTGCACAATTCCCTGAATTTTCACTGACTAGTGATGCCACCCCTCCTCCTTTAATCCCAACTCTGTTGCACTTCAAACAATATAACTCTGGAATACTGAGCTGCCAGTCCAGTCCCTCCTACAACCAAGTCTCACTAATGGCTACAATATCACAATTTCAGGTGTTGATCCACGCCCAGCTGATCTGTCTTTCCTACGATACTCCTTGCATTGAAATATACACCGCTCAGGACTCCAGTCGCATCGTGCTCAACCTTGTGATTCCTGACTTTGTCTGAGGTTTTAACACCTGCCTGTATTAGCTGCATTGGAATCTCCGTAACAGGCAATGATACACCCAGTCAGTGCGCTCTCCAAGGTACATCTGCAGAAATTTCCTTATTACCCCAAAATCTATTGATTTGTGTTCTGAATGAACTCGGTGACCGAGCCTCATCAGCCACCAAGGCCAAGAATTCCAACAGTTCACCACCCTTTGCCTGAGTAAGTTTCTCTGTACCTCAGCCTTAAATGTCGTCCTCCTAATCCTGAGGCAGCAACCACTCAGGACCAGAACTGCGTTTTTAATCACTGGTATATGTCGTGGACTCATTGTCCATTCAGAAATAAGACCATTAGTGCACAGACATAGCAGCTGAATTAGGCTATTTGGCCCAACTAGCCTGCTTCGCCGTTCAGTCATGGCTGATTAATTTTCCCTCCTCAACCCCATTGCCCAGCCTTCTCCCTGTGACCTTTGATGCCGGGGCCAGTCAAGAACCTGTCAATCTCTACCTTATATACACCCAATGACCTGACCTCCACAGCTGGTAAATTGCACAGCTTCACCATCCTCTGGCTAAAGAAATCCCTCCTGACGGTGGTGGGGAAAAAGCTGTTCCAGAAATGCTGAGTTCCGTACATCAGGTTCCGTACTTCCTTCCTGATGGTAGCAATGAGAAGAGGGTGATGGGGGTCCTTAATGATGGACACTGCCTTCTTGAGGCATTGCCGTTTAAAGGTGTCCTGGATACTGGGGAGATAGTGCCCGTGATGGAGCTGGTCAAGTTTACAACTTTCTGCAGCTTTTCCTGATCGTGTGCAGTGCTCCCCCTCCCGCCCACCATACCAGATGGTGATGCAACCAGTTCGAATGTGCTCCACGGCATGTCACTTGCTTTGGACTCCTCAGCCTTTCTGTTGGGACCTTCAATGAGACGTCCTCTCATTCTTCTAGACTATGATGGCAATTTAAATGCAATTCTTTGCGAGTTCACGTGTTTGTCTAAATACAGCATGGTGCAAACCCTTCTGTCTCAACAAACCTGTGCAGCCCAATTACACCCATGGGAACTTGAAACCAGAGCACCCAGAGGAAACTCACGTGGTCACAGGAAGAACATACAAATTCCTTACAGCCAGCAGTGGAAATTGAACCCAGGTTGCTGGTTCTGTCGTTACCTTACACTAACTGCTAATGTTGCATTGGTATTATTAATAAGATTATTAAGGGATTGGACAAGATAGAGGCAGGAAATATGTTGCAGATGCTGGGAGAGTCCAGTACCAGAGGGCATGGTTTAAGAATAAGGGGTAGGTTATTTAGGACAGAGAGTTGTGGGGGTGTGGAATGCACTGCCTCAGAGGGCAGTGGAGGCCATTTCTCTGGATGCTTTCAAGAAGGAGCTAGATAGGTATCTTATGGATAGGGGAATCAAGGGATATGGGGACAAGGCAGGAACCAGGTATTGATAGTAGATAATCAGCCATGATCTCAGAATGGCGGTGCAGGCTTGAAGGGCCGAATGATCTACTTCTGCACCTATTGTCTATTGGCATTTGAAAATAACACTCAACTCTGCTAGTTGGTCCTGGGTTCTCCCACCCTCTCCGGTCTACTCAACGACTGCTCATACTATGGTCATCTTCTCCAATGACAAAGGCACGTTGGAGAAAGTCCGGGTACACGGAGGGAACTCAGGGAGTCGCTGGGGAACATGTACCTGAGCCGAGGCAGCAGCGTTCTCCCCGCGTGTCCGGAGATCTCGGCTACACTTGTGTAACACGTACGGGTTTGGCGTTACCGTGCACATTGCCCCAGACCGGGGCAGAAACAGGAGCCGCCGGCACGGCGGGGATGCCCAGGGAGAGAGGCCGCCGAGTTACCTGGAACAACACGCACGCTTGGCAGCCGAGACAGTGACCTGGGGCCGCTCCTCGCCCACCAGCCGGAGGCCGCTGTGTTTGGTTACCACGGCAACCGCGGAAGGTTTGCTTAGCAACGCGCGTTCCAACAGCTCGAGAAAGGATCCCGCGCTCCTGCTGAGTAAAGGCCAAAGTGACCGTGTAAATAACACGTGATCGACGCGGGAGAGGGGGCGGGTGCTGACGTCAGGCGGACGTGATGATGACATCCCGTGTGTTACGTCATGATCTGATGTCATCCGGCGGAAGGTGACGTCGAGGTCAGCGGTTTAACGGCTGCGGGCCAGCATCGAACTTCAGCCGCAGGCTCCGGACCTTCGTAGGGCCACTGACCCTCGGCCCGTCGCTGTCCACGTTGACCAAGGTGTCTACCTCAGCAAAGCCGGACCGACAACTGCAGGGTCCTCCATCGACATCTGTGATTGTACCCACCTCACCAACTCTCTGAACTGTAATTGTACCCCCCTCACCAACTCTCTGAACTGTAACTGTACCCACTTCACCAACTGTCTAAACTGTAACTGTACCCCCCTCACCAACTGTCTAAACTGTAACTGTACCCCCCTCACCAACTGTCTAAACTGTAACTGTACCCCCCCACCAACGGTCTAAACTGTAATTGTACCCACCTCTACAACTGTCTAAACTGTAATTGTACCCACCTCTACAACTGTCTAAACTGTAACTGTACCCACCTCTACAACTGTCTAAACTGTAATTGTACCCCCATCACCAACTCTCTAAACTGTAATTGTACCCCACCTCTACAACTGTCTAAACTGTGATTGTCCCCACCTCACCAACTGTCTGAACTGTAACTGTACCCACCTCTACAACTGTCTAAACTGTGATTGTCCCCACCTCACCAACTGTCTAAACTGTAATTGTCCCCACCTCTACAACTGTCTAAACTGTGATTGTCCCCACCTCACCAACGGTCTAAACTGTGATTGTACCCACCTCACCAGCTGTCTAAACTGTAACTGTACCCCCCTCACCAACTGTCTAAACTGTGATTGTACCCCCTCACCAACGGTCTAAACTGTAACTGTACCCCCCTCACCAACTGTCTAAACTGTAACTGTACCCACCTCTACAACTGTCTAAACTGTAATTGTACCCACCTCTACAACTGTCTAAACTGTAATTGTCCCCACCTCTACAACTGTCTAAACTGTAATTGTACCCCCATCACCAACTCTCTGAACTGTAACTGTACCCACCTCTACAACTGTCTAAACTGTGATTGTCCCCACCTCACCAACTGTCTAAACTGTAATTGTCCCCACCTCTACAACTGTCTAAACTGTGATTGTCCCCACCTCACCAACTGTCTAAACTGTAATTGTACCCACCTCACCAATTCTCTAAACTGTAATTGTACCCCCCTCTACAACTGTCTAAACTGTAATTGTACCCCACTTCACCAACTGTCTAAACTGTAATTGTACCCACCTCACCAACTGTCTAAACTGTAATTGTACGCACCTCACCAACTCTCTAAACTGTAATTGTACCCCCCTCACCAACTGTCTAAACTGTAATTGTACCCACCTCACCAACTCTCTAAACTGTAATTGTACCCACCTCTACAACTCTCTAAACTGTAACTGTACCCACCTCACCAACTCTCTAAACTGTAATTGTACCCCACCTCACCAACTGTCTAAACTGTAATTGTACCCACCTCACCAATTCTCTAAACTGTAATTGTACCCCCCTCTACAACTGTCTAAACTGTAATTGTACCCCTTCACCAACTGTCTAATCTGTAATTGTACCCACCTCACCAACTCTCTAAACTGTAATTGTACCCCACCTCACCAACTGTCTAAACTGTAATTGTACCCCACTTCACCAACTCTCTAAACTGTAATTGTACCCACCTCACCAACTCTCTAAACTGTAATTGTACCCCACCTCACCAACTGTCTAAACTGTAATTGTACCCACCTCACCAACTGTCTAAATTGTAATTGTACCCCCTTCACCAACTGTCTAAACTGTAATTGTAGCCACCTCACCAAGTTTCTAAACTGTAATTGTCCCATCCTCTACAACTGTCTAAACTGTAATTGTACCCCCCTCAACAACTGTCTAAACTGTAATTGTACCCACCTCACCAACTGTCTAAACTGTAACTGTATCCACCTCTACAGCTGTCTAAGCACTAATTGTACTTTCCTCTCCAACTCTACACACTGTTTGTACCCATCTCTACAACTAAGTTTTCTTCATTTTCCCGATTGACCCTGAACCCTCTTTAATAAAAACTTTCATATATATATTTATTTATTGAGTTAGGGTGTGGAATAGGCCCTTCTGACTATATCTCAAGGGGGATATCTCGGCAAGCTGTCCTGCCCAGCATCCTCTGATTTGAGCCTAGCCTAGATACGGGACAACTTCCAATGACCCATTAACCTACTAACCGGTATGTCTTTGGACTGTGGGAGGAAACTGGAGCACCTGGAGGAAACCCATGCTCTCACAGGAAGAACGTTTAGACTTGCTCACAGAGGATGCCAGAATTAAACTCCGAAATGTGATGCCCCGAGCTGCGTTAACATTGTGGTATCCCTTATGCTACCATGGTGCCCAGGTTGTACACACAGCTGGAGTATTGTAAGCAGTGTCGTGCCCCTTATCTAAGAAAGGATATGCTGACATTGGAGAGGGTTCAAAGGAGGTTCATGAGTATGATTCCATGAATCACTCTTATCGAGGCCTTTCAACATTTCCACAGGTTTCAATTGGATTTCCCATCCACCCTTTCATTCTTCTGAATTCCAGTGGGACAATCCCAGAGCCAACACACACTCTTCTTATAAATGCTCACAAAACTTCAAGTGATGCCTTGCCAGTGTATTATAAAGTCTCAACATTACATCCTTGCTTTTAAATTCTAGTCCTCTTGAAATGGATGGTAACATTGCATTTACCTTCCTCACCACCGACTCAACCTACAAATGAACCTTTAAGAAATCCTGCACAGGATTCCCATGACCCTTTGCACCTCAGATATTTGAATTTTCTTTCCATTAAGAAAATAGTCTATGAATTTATTTCCACTACCAAAGTGTTTCTGTTGGTTTTTAAAAACTTCTCAATTCTCTAACTTCCCACTAATTTTTGCTTAGATTTTATATTTGGCATGTGGGAGAAATGCAAGGTTGGACGACGTCTCCTAGAAAGAAGAGTCCACTTAAAAGAAGTGATAAAGTGGGTAGAGCAATGGCAGATGGAACTTGCTCCTTAAACATTTTTGGAGCAATAGTCAGGCCAAAGTATAAACAACGAATGTCGGGAAGTTATGAGAAATGTAGGGGTCTTGGATCTGAGGTCCATAGATCCCTGAAGGTATTATCGTCATCATCACGTGTCATGTCGTATGACGAGGGCAATCGTGGGCTTCCCATGACCTTGATTGTTCTTGGCAAATTTTTCTACAGAAGTGGTTTGTCTTTGCCTGCTTCTGGGCAGTGTCTTTACAAGTCAGGTGACCCCAGCCATTATCAATACTGGGAGGGGGTGCTAAGTAGGTGCTACACCTTGCCCAAGTGTGACCTGCAGGCTAGCGGAGGGAAGGGGTACCTTACACCTCCTTTGGTAGACCTGCTACCCAAGAAGGTAGTGCACAGGTTGATGAAGTTGTTTAAAAAGACCTCCGTTTATTAGCTGGGGCATAGAATATAAGTGGTGCAACTATTTGAATATTAGTGAGGTCCATGCAACAGGAAGGACGTGACCACACTAGAGAGGGTGCAGAGGGGATTCAGCAGGAGACATGGCAAAATACATGCTGCTGGAAGAACTTAGTATGTCAAACAGCATCTGTGGAGTTAGAGGGATAGTCATATTTTGGCAACTGCTTCTTTTCTGTATGAGGAAGAGAAATTTTCCCAATAACCTGACCAATCTTTATCTCTCACTTGATATTACTAATTTGTATCAGCACAGTACAGGCCCTTCAGCTCACAGTATTGTGCTGACCTTCCAACCTACTCTTAAGATCAATCTAACACTTCCCTTCTACTTGGCCGTACATTTTTCTATCATCCATGTGCCTATCTAAGAGACGCTTAGGTGTCCCTAATGTATCTGCTTCTGGCAGGGTATTCCACGTACCCATCACTCTCTGTGTAAAAATATCCAACCTCTGACATCCCTCCCCTCCCCCACCTAACTCCTTAAAGTTATGCCCCTTGTAATAGCTATTTCTGCCCTGAGAAGTATTCCCTGGCTGTCCACTCTATCTCTGCCTCTTGTCATCTTGTACACCTCCATCAAGTCATCTCTTATCCTCCTTCTTCCAAAGAGAAAAGCCCCAGCTCACTGGAACTATCCTCATAAAACCTTCTCTCTGATGCAGGCGGTATCCTGGTATCATCAGATCAATATGCCATTGCTATTTGTGGGTGTTCACAATGTTCAAAATCCATGACCACTGTAAGAACCATTAAAAAATCCATCATTAGATGTACAGGAGTTTACAATACTTTGAAATTATGCAATTCACAAAACATTTATTTTATTTCTCAAAAGGTAGCATTTTCAAAATTTTAAATTATTTAAATTCAAAAAGTGGAAGTTGTAAACAGCATTGAGTTATAGAAGTGTGTTCCTCTGTTCACTGTCTGTTTGCCTGCATTAACACTGGATTTTGGCTATTTATTCTGTGTGTCTTAATTGTACAAAGTACAGTATTTAACCATTACTCTGACTCAGTTCCTTATCTTTCAGTTTTTGTGTGCAGAAGCCCTGAATGGAGAATTCAGTAATACCAAAATCCTCGTGCAGACCTGGTCGGCAGCATCGCTTGCCACCACAAGAGGCAAGAAGGCGCCGTCTGGAGCGTTACCGACTGCGGAGGAAAAGGATGATATACATTGGGCTGCAAGTTGATAGATGGCATCAGCTGAAATCAGAACTGGGCCTTGAGAATGACGCCGCCCTCGCTAAATTTCTCCTGGATTATTACAGGTTTCAGAATTTTATCAACATCCCTGTGAGGTTCATGTAATCCGTTTTCCTTTCATTCATGATGAATACGTACATGAAGTCAAGTCTGGAGTAAAGATGAATCCAAAGGAGTAATAAGTTTAATAAGAACTTTCTTTCCATTCTCTGTAGATCCCATCACACTCACATGAAGTTGGATTCAAATCCAAACACAAAAGGAATTGCAGTTGGCTTTAGAAGTTAGTATTTCACTAAAATTTTGACTTGTGTTACATGCTATACCTTTCTCCACGTATCCTGACTGGATTGTAGTGAAAACTCATTTCCTGTCTTGTCTTTAAAGTCACTCTTTCCCAGCAATGCATTTCTCAATGAGTGTCACCAGTAATCTTGGCACTTCCCTCTTTCTTACAAATTCAGCAGCATCTCTTTGAGATTCCTCAAAGCCAAATTCAAAATTCAAAGTACATTTATTATCAATATATATATGTAGCATACAGCCCTAATATTCATCTTCCCACAGACCCTCAACAGTAAATTGAAATTAAAAAAATAATTTCAGCTGTTGTAAATCTGAAATAAAAGAACATTCTGGGAGCTCTACTGTCCTGGTAAAGGGCTTTGGAGTTGAAATGTTGGCGGTTTCCCTTCCCACAGTGCTCACTGACTTGCCATGAGTTGTAGCGCTTTCTGTTTTAAGTGAGATCCTTCATCTTGGCTCTCAGATACAATCATGTTTTGACACGCTGTGGCTTTGAAATAGCAATTTACAAAAATCATCTCAATGTCAGAACTGTTACAAGTGTACCAGGTTCTCCAGTGAAATGGGGTCATTCCAATGCTAGACAATCAGTCACATTCAGATTTATTTAGCATGTTTACATCAAAATGTACAGTGAAATGTGTTGTTTGCATTAACAACCAGCCCACCCAAAGGTGTACTGGGAGCAGCTTGCGAGTGTTGCCACTCATTCCGCTCTCAACATAGCATGCCCACATTGTTCAATAGAACAAGCCCCTATCCCATCCGGTCCGGACAGGCTACTTCCTGGCCTCCAATCCTTTTTTATTTATTTATAGAGATTTACAGTGTGGTAATTACAGGATAATTTACAGCAACCAATTCACCTACTAACTATGATGTCTTTGGACTGTGGGGTGGGGTGGGGGACATAACCTGAGCACCTGGAGAAAACCCGTGTGGTTATGGGTAGAACATACAAGCTTCTTACAGATAGCGGTGGTAATTGAACCTGGGTCGCTGGCACAGTAAAGCGTTGTGCTAACCGCTAGGCCATTCCAAATTCCCCAGGTTCGTATGTCCAACCTCTCGTTATAGCACATGCATCTATTCCAGGTAGCATCCTGATAAACCTCTGCACCCTTTCCAAAGCCTTGACATCCATAAGTAAAATTGTAGGGCAGTAATTGCTTCACAAGCCAGATAGTTTCTTCCCTTTGGTAGCTTGTTCCATTTACCCACCACTCTGTGTGAAAACGTGGCAGTGGAGTTGTTGTACAGCAGTGCCTCCACTTCCTAAGAAGATTGAGGCAAGCAAGGCTCCTCATCACCTCCCTCCCCATATTAACTGCGTTTTCCAGGAGCACCATTGAGAGCGTCCTGACAAGTTGCGTCTCCATCTGGTCTGGGAGCAGTCGAGCATCGGACCAGAAGTCCCTACAAAGGACTGTGAGAAGAGCTGAGAGGATCACAGGGTCTCCCTACCATCCATTGGAAACATTTATCAGGAGGACCCATCCAGCATCCTCTTTGACTTCCTACCGTCAGGCAGGAGGCTACAATGCATGAAAACAAGAATTGTCAGGATGAGAAACAGTTTCTTCCCCCCAGGGCATCAGAATTCTGAAATCCCTGCCACATCACATTCAAAGTGTCACTGGTTAATCTGTTCCAGTGTAATATTTAATATTTATGTACTTCAATTTGTTATTTATGTGTGATTCATCTGTAGATTTTATCTTTACCTTCATATGTTATGTGTGTTATGTGCACTACTATATTTTATTCCTAGTTCATTGAAATGTCTCATTTCTATACACATTATATGGTTATATAATGTGGAGGCCAAGTCTTTATGTATATAAGGTAGGGATTGATAGATTCTTGATCGGTCAGGGCATGAAGGAATACGGGGGGGGGGGGGGGGGGGAAGGCAGGAGTTTGGGACTGAGAGGAGAAATGGATCAGCCATGATGAAATGCTGGAGCAGACTCGATGGGCCAAATGGCCTAACTCTGCTCCCGTATCATTATATACATGTATGTAGCTAAATGACAATAAACTTGATTTGACTTGTGGTTCCTTAAGGTTGTTATAGCCGGGGGTGGTAGTTGGGGATGAGCTTCCACCACCTGTTAAATGCTCCCAATGGTGTGTGTCTCATATAGCCTCTGACAACCAGGTCCAGCTCCTGGCCTTCACATGTAGCTTAGCTACTAAGCCCAGTGGAACTATTTCTACTGACAGACAAAGGCGGGTTACTGGCATCTTAAAACCAGTTGCTTTGGGCAGATGGAACTTGACAGCTCATCTAGGAGAAGGAGAACTCTGATCTCAAACCTCTGCTGCCTTGCAGCTATACCCAACTGATGGGGAAGACTTTGGGAGTAAACCCCGAGGAAAAATCTGGAGCTGGACTCTTTAAGGCAGTTCAACATTGAGTTCAACACTGAACGCTGACTGGCAACTCCTGTGACGCTGCGGCTACCAAACTATCGGTCTCTGCCGTTCCTGTGGATTCACCAGCTGTGTGGAGAGCGGGAGCCTGCTGCGTGGGTATCAGCTTGCTCTCCACATCACACTGCCCTGGCTTGTGTACTGGCACACGGATCACATAGACAGCTGGGACACAATGTCCACGGTCATTGGAGGGGGTTTTCGACTAATGACTTTTATTGAGTGTATAACAAACTGAGAAGAGCTTTTCACAGCATGGCCACAGTCACTCGGAACCTGGAATCCAGATGTGTTTCTCAGAAGGTTTTTGATTGAGTCAGTACTAACTGTACCTATTGTCTATTCAAGGGAATTCATTTGATAGACTGTACTAGTGTTTCTGCACTTTGGGTTCAAATTTCTTCCACTTTCAAGCACAGGCACTTTGCAGAGACTGCATGGTTGTTTCGAATGGTTTCTTTACTAACTGCAAGCTCACTTTGGTTAGAGGAGTAAGGTGGGAAATTGTGTGGAGGGATATGGAATCAATGATTCAAAGTACATTTATTGTCAAGTGTATATACACAATACAACTCTGAGATCCACCCTCCCACTGGCAGCCACGAAACAAAGAAACACCATGGGACCAGTTCAGGAAAGCTTCAAACACCTAACATGTGAGAAAAGAACAAATTGCACAATCGGATAAAGTAATTAGAAACAGAACCAGAATCAGGTTTATTATCACTGCCTTACTGTATTTGATGTGAAATTGATCGCTTTGTAGCAGCATTACAGTGCCAAAGACGTAAAATACCATAAACACTATACTAAATAAATACTGTAAACAACAACAAATAAATAGTGCAAGCTGAAAGGAATGGCGAGCTACTGTTCATGTAGATACGTCAATGGCTAAATGAATAACGGTAGCCAGCAAGAAAGAACGACTCTGTCAAACATCAGATGAGAGGCACCCTCTACATGGTCATACACCTACACCCAGCCGCCTGAAGTCAAGGACGAGCTTCATGAACAGTGTTGTTCCATCACAATCAACCCCATCTGAAGCCCACATCGCCTTGTGGAAAGACCAGCTCGCCAGTCTCAAACAACCTCCAACGATGGGAATTCCACCGGATGAAAGCCCTCCCCCAGGAGCTAATGGCAACTGGGCAACCTGGAAGTGCCTGAACAGACTTAAGACTGGTGTAGCTCGTTCAAAGGTGTCACCAAGCAAATGGGGATATACAACCAGCCCGACAACTTGTGAACGTGGAACTGAGCCACAAACTGTGCAACATCTCCTGCAATGCCCATCGCTAGAGGAACCCTGTACTGTTGTTATTCTTGCCAAATTCAACAACAAGGCACAAAAATGTGTCCAGTTCTGGCTGGGCCACATATAGACTGTCCGTGAAGACGGTAAGAAGAATGGCTAAAAGCAACTGTGGAAGTTGATAGAGCAGGAGTGCAAAAGTTTATGGCTTGCAGGAATGATTTGATTTGGTCACATGTTCTTTCTGTCTGGATCAAACACAGTAGAAGGAAGGTAAGGAGATCTACGTTGCGTGAGAGTGGTGGGTATGTGGAACAAGCTGCAAGTGGAGGTACTATAGGCAGGTATAATTACTCTGAGAAGGTGTGCGGACAGCTGCTGGGATGTAGGGAATGTAGGGAATTGGGATTCGAGTTGAGAGGCTTTGTGGCAAATTTGGCCAAGTTAGACTAGAAAACCCACTTGTGTGTAGTTTATCTGCACAACTCTATGTAATGCTGAATTAACACTGATTTGTGATTTGATGCTGATTGAGTACTATGCCCTGGTGTTGTGGAAAAAAATCCTTTAATCACTGGACAGTCATAGAGTCTTAGAACACTACAGCACAGAAACAGGCCTTTCATCCCATCTAGTCCATGCCAATCATGTACCTCTCCCATCCATCTACCTATCCAAATTTTTCTTAAATGTTGAAAATGAACCTGCATCCACCACTTCTGCTGATGGCTCATTCCACACTCTCACCACTCATGTTCCCCTTGGAACATTCACCTTTCATCCTTAATCCGTGACCTCTAGTTCTAGTCTCACCCAATATCAATGCAAAAAACTTGCTTGCATTTACCCTATCTAAAGCCCTCATAATTTCCCCTCATTCTCCTATGCTCTCAGAAATGAAGTGCCAACCTACTCAACCTTTCCTTTTAACTCTGATCCTCAAGTCCTGACAACATCCTTGTAGATCTTCTCTGCACTCTTTCAATATTATTGATATCTCTTTTGTAGGTAGGCAACCAGAAATGCACGCAATACCCCAAATTAGGCCTCACCAATGCCTTATGCAATTTCAACATAGCATTGCAATTCCTGTACTTTGATTTATGAAGGCCAATGTGCCAAAAGCTCTCCTTGCAACCTTATCTACTTACGATGCCAGATTTAAGGAATTATGGATGTTTATTCCCAGATCAGAGTTCTACTGCATTCAATTCCCAACCACTAAGCACATTCCAACATCTCCTAGTGATGTGTGGTGCACAAATGGCCCAACTGCCCATGCTCTCTTCTTCTGAAATCTCTTTGAAAAAGAGGGTAGCAAAGATTCAGAATTGAGAGGGTGCACATTTCAGGAAAGGTTGAGCAGTCTGTGCCTCTGGTCTCTGGAAAGGGGAAAGCTGAGAGAAGTCGAGACCATGCACAGGATAGCAGACCGTGCATATTGTGACGTGATTGTGCACAACTTCATCTCACAGCAGTAGGTGCTCTTTGATTCATATCTGTAACTGTTGAGTATGTTTAAGGCTGGCCAGAAAAGAACTTCTAACAGCAAGAATGTCAGAAGATATGTGTTTGTGCAGGAAAGTGGATAAGGCTTTCACCCAGATTCTGTCTCTAATTTTATACACATTACATATATATGTAAACTCATAAAGGGTATGATGTTTTATCTTGCTTGTAAAAAGATAAAATCAGCATCGAGTCGTCCACATCCTCTGCAGGAAGCCAGAGTGAACAGGCTTTCCGATCTTCAGCCACAGGAAAAATTCCTCAAAGAAGCATTCCTCATCTACTGTCAGCTGCTGGGTATGTTTCTCTCCAAACCGCAACAAGGATTAGTCATGTAAAGTTCATGGATGCTGATTTCTCTTTGAGTATGTCAGATGAGGAGATGGAGGCAAAGAGGTGGGGTAGTCTGAGAAGGGACTTTGTGAGCTTGGAGACCAAGCAACTGTAGTCATGCCTGCTAATGTGAAGTCATAGAATCAGCACTACAGCACAGAAACAAGCTCTTTGGCCTATCTAGCCTGTGCCGAACAGTTATTCTACCTAGTCTCATCAACCCACACTGGGTCCATAGCCCTCCATACCCTCCCCATCCACATACTTATCCAAACTTCTCTTAAGTGTTGCAATCGATCGCACATCCACTAGTTCATTTCACACTCACCACCCTCTGAGTGAAGAAGTTCCTTCTCATGTTCACCTTTCACCCTTAACCTATGCCCTGTAGTTCTAGTCTCATCCAACTTCGGTGGGTAGATACCATTGGTCAGAGCAGGGGAAAGAATCGTGGAGAGTTATAGAGGTGCCGGGACAGGAAAACTGTGTGGCCGTGGAGGAATTTGTAAGGATGGGAAATTTAAAACTGAGCAGCAGAATCCAGTTAGATCAAGGGGTTAATAAGGAAATTATAGCTGATATCGATCTAGATGTAATATATTTGACCTGACAGAATATCTTCCCACTTAAAATGCTTCAACCTCATACAAGGTCTATCTGTTTTTCCCCATATTATCCACCAGTGACACAGGGGAGAACAGTGATAATGATGAAGGCAGTTTAAAGTTCATGGAAGATTCTGCAGATGAGTCGGAATATATTTTCCCAGACAAGTAGGTAGATTCAATCTTAATGTTCCAGGTTTACAGAAGTATACTGTTTATGTATGGTAATTTTCAGTTTCATTTTCTAAAGACAATGATGCTTCTCAGGTGCTCAGGTTGGCCTCCATGCACTGGCCAGTTCCATGCTGTGTACAAACTACAGTACATTCAGGTTAAACCCCTGTGTTATTGAGCCATGTCCTGGCGGTCCAGATTTGAATTCCAACATGGTAGCTTGGGAATTTCATTCTGTTATTTAAATAATTTGCATTAAAAATCAGACTCCAAAGCACCTTTTTACAAATTTATTCATACATGCGTTAACAAAATCCTGGTGCAATCACAGCAACTTGGAGCTGAATGTGCTCAAAACCATGGAGGTGCATATCAACTTCAGGAGAGATGTGTCTGTCTACTCACTGAGCATCATCAACTCTACAGCAGATTCCCATTACATTAAATGAATATGGCATCCTTGATTGTTGATCTATATTCCTATCCAATTCCTATTCTATTTATTTCTTCTTCAGTTCTTTACCTTTACCACCTATCCCCACTTCATCCCCTCTCCAACCACCCAGACACCCTCCCCCTCACCTAATCTCATTTATCACCTGCCACCAGTTTATTCTGGCTTCTGTTCCCTTCCTTTCTGGCCCTGATAAAGGGACACTGCCCAAAAAGTCAACTGTTTGTTCCTCTCCACAAATGCTGCCTGACCTGCTGAGTTTCTCCAGCATTGGTTGTCCTCAGTTTTGGACATGGAAACATCTTGCTTGAATTTTCCCATCAAACCTTTTTGCATTTGCTACACTGAAACAGACAATATACTCACCATGTCTGCCCTTGTAGTCCAGAGTTACAATAGAGTCACTCTGCCAGCCTTTTTCTGTTGTACTTTGAAACTTGCCAAACATGACAGAAAGTTTTCATGATAAGTCAATAAATAGTAGAGAACATTTTTGATCGTTTATTATTGGCATGGAAATTAGAGATGTAACTCTGCCTTTTGATTTATAAACAGCTTTGAGCGCAGCAGTCTAAAGGACTACACAATCGAAGAGCAAGTATTAAACTTTGTTGATGATGACATAACATCTGGGGAGCAGGAATCTGTCCCGATCCTCGTTGCTTCTACCAAACGTAAACCTATACACAAGATGAGAACTGGCATTGTCTTTGATTCGTGCCTTATGTCCCTGGCCAGAAAAGCCTTCTCAACCTGTGAGTGTCCTGACTGCAAAGGCACGGTAGAGATACAGCTGCGTATTGTAGCAACAGCAATGAAAGTTATAAGCCACTGCAGCTACGGACATGAATCAACATGGTGGTCTCAGCCATTGGTGCAGAACGTTCCAGCTGGCAACATTCAATTGGCATCAAGTATTGTTTTGTCTGGGAACAATTATGGGAAAATTGCACTGATGATGAAATTTCTGAATATGCTTCCCATTGGTCATCAATCATTCCTCAAAATCCAAACGACACGTATCCAGCCGCCAGTGGTGAACTACTGGAAAAAGATGCAAGCTGAACAATTTCAGCAGCTTGGGGGTCCTATTGTAGTGTTGGTGGATCAGTACAGGAGCAGCCATGATCCTTCAGTGAAATATCTCACTTATGCAATGATGGACAATTGCACTCACAAGATTCTTGATGTTCAGGTTGTTAATGTCCAAAGTAATGCCAGGAAGCTACAAAATGTGGAAAGCTCTGGATTCCTGCGTGCATTTCAGTGCCTGATGCAGAATGAACTCACTGTTTCCGAGATTGTTACTGGTGCAGATCCCCAGATCTTGTCATTGATGAGTAAGTATTAATGATCTAGGGCAATATTCAAAATAAACCATCCCTGTAAGAGAAATTTGAATGGGCACATGGATGGGAGGGGTATGGAGGGCTGTGATCCAGGTGCAGATGGGCCAAAGGGCCTGTTTATGCACTATAGTGCTCTGTGATTCCATAACCCCCCAGTCCCTCAGATTTTTAAATTCTCATTTTTATTTAAGTCCACTAGGTCTTTGTGCTTTCATTTCTCTAACTTGCTTCAGCCTTACAGCATTTCCCTCCTACACCCACTCTCAGAATTCTGTTCCTTCTTCCTAACTGCTGCGGAATCAGTCTTCACTCTGGGCATCAAAATCCCATGTTCTAAAACTCCTTCCAGAAACCCTCTGCTCTCCTCCGTTTCCTGGGGTTTTGGTTATACCTCCGTGTACTGTATCTTCTTGACCGTGTTTGTGTCCAGTTTTAAAGACTAAAGATTAGGTTGGCTCCTTTTGTCACGCACATTGAAACACACAGTGAAATGCGTCGTTTGCATCAATGACCATTACAGTCCGAGGATGTGCTGGTGACGGCCCACAAGTGTTGCTGTGCTACAGGCGCCTACGTAGCAAGCTCACAATTTCCAAGCCTAACCCATGCATCTTTGGAACCTGGGACGAAACCGGAGCACCTGGAGGAAAACTCCTTGCCCAGGATGTTAGGATTGAACTCCCAACTCGGACACTCTAACTGCTGTGTCACTGTGGTGCTCGATGGCAGGTTAGGACAGTGTGGTGATGCACGGGGAGGTTTTACTCCTCATTGTAGAGCCCTCACTGTGCTTACCCTTACGTTAGCAAGCTCTAAAGCCATCATGGGGAGGTGCTATCCAGCAACACCTGATGAATATCCTCTAGGCTGGAGGAACTCAGAAGGCCAGGCAACATCTGTGGAAAAGAGTACAGTCGACATTTCGGGCTGAGACCCTTCAGCAGGACTGGAGAAAAAAAGCTGAGGAGTAGATTTAATAGGTGGGAGTGGAGGGGAGGGGAGGTGATAGGTGAAACTAGGAGAGAAGCAGGGTGAAGTAAAGAGCTGGGAAGTTGATTGGTGATGCAGGGCTGGAGAAGGGGGAGTCTGAAAAGGACAGGAGGCCATGGAAGAATGAAAAAGGGAGAGGAGCACCAGAGGGAGGCAATGGGTGGGCAAGGAGATAATGTGAGAAAGGGAAAAGTGGATGGGAATGGTGAAGGGGAGGAGGCATTACCAGAAGTTTGAGAAGCTGATGTTCATGCCATCAGATTGGAGGCTACACAGACAGAGTTTAAGGTGTTGTTCCTCCAACCTGAGTTTAGCTTCATTGCGACAGTAGAGGAGGTCATGGATTGACATATCGAAATGGGAATGGGAAGTTAAATTAAAATGGGTGGCCACTGAGATCCCGCTTGTTCTGGTGGGCGGAGCATAGTGCTCGGTGAAGTGGCCTCCCAACCTGTGTTGGGTCTCACCGATATACAGGAGGCCACACTGGGAACACCAGACACAATATGTGACCCCAACAGACTCACAGGTGAAGTGTCGCTCCACCCAGAAGGACTGTTTGGTGCCCTGAATGGTAGTAAGGGAGGAAGTGTAGGGGCAAATGTAGGATTATGCTGGTGTACTTTGCCCTTGGTTCTAGCATAATGGGTATTGCTGGGCATGACCAATTCTTGGGAATTGTCTTGGGTTGAGAGAGGGTGTGGAAATAGAGAGGTGGCAAAGTTCTCATCTCCTGCTGATAAAGGCTTGTGGTAAAGAGCTTTTTACAACAGTTCACCTTCCAGCATTTTACCTTGCTCATTTTCAACAATAGAAGCACCTGCACTTATAAAATGCCAACACACTTAGCTAGAGTGAAGGTCCTGGTCAGCTACCTACGGGAAAAATATCAATATTGAAAGAGCATAGAGTAAGTTTACAAAAATGTTTGCTAGGACTTGAGGACCTGAGTTATAGGGCAAGGTTAAATAGGTCAGGACATTATTCCTTAGAGTTTAGGAGACTGAGGGGAGATTTGGTAGAGGTATACAAAATTATAAGGGGTATAAATATGCTAAATGCAATCAGTCTTTTTCCATTGAGCTTTTGTGAGACTAGAACAAGAGGTCATAGGTTAAGGGTGAAAGGTACAATACTTAAGGGGAACATGAGTGGGAACTTCTTTACTCAGAGGGCAGTGTGAGTGTGGAACGAGCAGCCAGCGTGAGTTGTGCATCTGGATTCAGTTGCAATATTTAAGAGGATCTTGGGTAATTACACGGATAGGAGGGGGATGGAGGGCTCTATTCCCGGATGAGTCAATGGACTAGATGGAATAAGTTTAGCATGGACTAGATGGGCTGAAGGGCCTGTTACTGTGCTGTAGTGCTCCACAACTCCATGCCAATTCAGAGAAAGAAAAGAATCAAGGACAAATTAAAATGGGATCTCAGTACAGTGATCAATCACAGTGGTCAACAATGCAGGGTGTTCTGTCTTCCACTTACAGCTGATTCTTCTCCTGATTTTATTTAGAGTTCAAATATCCAAATGTTCTTCACCAGATAGATCTCTGGCATGGGGTCCGAGCTGTTCAGGAGAGGTTAAAGAAGGTAATCTGAAATCAACTCAATTTACATAATTTCACAAAATTGGGAAAATACAATAATGAGGCTGATGTGTATCTCAAGTTCAAGTTTATTGTCATCTGACTGGACATATATAAAACCAAGCAAAACAATGTTCATCCGGACCACGGTGCACCCACAAAACATATCACACACAGCACGTAGAGCAAAATATTACCATCAGTAAATTAAGAAATTATAATTCAAATTGCATGTGTTGCACAGCACTGTAAACAGTAAAAACTCACAGCCCTAGTTATGAGTCCTCAGTGGTGGCAGGATATTCATTTGTTTCACAGCCTAAGGGAGGAAGCTGTTACCCAGCCTGCCAGTCCTACTCGTGATGCTCCCGTACTTCCTTCCTGGTGGTAGTGGGTCAAAGAGATTGTGGGATCCTCAACAATGCTTCAGGTCCTTCATCTGCAACTCACCCAGTAAATGTCCAAGATAGAAGGGAGGGAGGCCTCAGTGAACCTCTACGCTGTTTCACTATCCTCTGTAGGGTCACGTGATCCGATGCCTTGGGGCTACCAGTGATACAGCATCCTACACCCCTTGGCTCTGTAACCACTGATCTGATATAGATCTCAGACTTTGAGGTGTTAAGTTAAAGGGCAGGACCTCCAGGGTTGTGATCTCAGGATTGCTAACCATGCCTCATGCTGGTGAGGCCAGAATTAGGAAGATTATACAGTTTAGTATGTGGCAAAGGAGTTGGTGTAGGAGGGAGGACATAATATTGTTGGATCAGCGGGCTCCCTTCCAGGGAAGCATTTAAAATCCCACAGAAAGCAACTAAAAGAGTTATGAAGAAGTTGGAATATGAAAGTAAGATAGCCAATAATTAAATTAAAGAGGACACCAAAAGTTTCTTCAGATACATAATGTGTAAAAGAGTGGTGAAAGTGGATATCAAACCACTGGAAAATGATGCTGGAGAGGTAGCAATGAGGGACAAGACAATGGTGGACAAACTGAATAAGTATTTTGCATCAGTCTTCAGTTTTGAATGAAGTGTGTGAAATCACCATAACTAGAGAGAAGGTTCTTGGGAAACTGAAAGGTCTGAGGTAGATAAGTTACCTGGATCAGATGGTGTACACCCCAGGGTTCTGAAAGAGATGGCTGAAGGGATTGTGGAGACGTTACTAATGATCTTTAAAGAATCACTAGATTTGCGAATGGTTCTGGAAGATTGGATAATTGCAACTGTCACTCCATTCTTCAAGAAGTGAGAGAGTATAGGCCAGTTTGTCTGACCTCATTGGTTGAGAAGGTATTGGAGTCAATTATTAAGGTCGAAGTCTTAGGGTTCTTGAAGGCACATGATAAAATAGGCTGTAGTCAGCATAGTTTCCTCAAGGGAAAATCTAGCCTGACAAATCTGTTGGAATTCTTTGAAGAAATAACAAGCAGGATAGACAAAAGAGAATTGGTGGATGTTGTGCACTAGGATTTTCAGAAGGCCTTTGACAAGGTGTCATTCATGAGGCTGCTTCTTAAGCTGGGGGCCCATAATATGACAGGAAAGATTCTAGCATGGATAAAGCAGTGGCTGATTGGCAGGAAGCAAAGAATGGGAATAGATGGAGACTTTTCTGGTTGGCTGCCAATAACTAGTGGTCTTCCACAGGGGTCTGTGTTGGGACTGAATCTTTTTACATTATATGTCAATAATTTGGATAATGGAATTGGTAGCTTCGTTGGAAAGTTTGCAGACAATATGAAGATAGATGGAGGGGCAGGTAATTTTGAGGAAATAGAGATGCTGCAGAAGGACTTAGCCAGATTAGCAGAATGGGCAAAGAAATGGCAGATGGAATACAGTGTCAGGAAGTGTATGGTCATGCACTTTGGTAAAAGAAATGAAATGATTGATTATTTTCTAAACGGAGAGAAAATACAATTGAGATGTGAAGGGACTTGGGAGTCCTTGTGCAGGATTCCCTAAAAGGTTAATTTGTAGGTTGAGTCTGTGGTGAGGAAGGCAAATGCAATGACTAGAATATAAAAACAAAGATTGTAATGTTGAGACTTTAAAAAGCATTGGTGATGCCTCACTTGGAGTATTGTAAGCAGTTTTGGGCCCCTTATCTTAGAAAAGATGCGCTGAAACTGGAGATGGTTCATAGGTTCCCAAAAATTATTCCCGGATTGAATAGCTTGTCATATGAAGAGTGTTTGATGGGTCCGGCCCTCTATTCACTGGAATTCAGAAGGATGAGGGGTGACCTCATTGAAATCTGTTGAATGGTGAAAGGCCTCCATAGAGTGGATGTGGAGAGGATGTTTCCTATTGTGGGAGAGTCTAGGACCAGAGGACACAGATAGAGTGGATGTGAAGAGATGTTTCCTGTAGTGGGGGAGTCTAGGACCAGAGGACACAGATAGAGTGGATATGGAGAGGATGTTTCCTATAGTGGGGGAGACTAGGACCAGAGGACACAGATAGAGTGGATGTGGAGAGGATGTTTGCTATAGTGGGGGAGTCTAGGACCAGAGGACACAGATAGAGTGAATGTGGAGAGGATGTTTCCTATAGTGGGGGAGACTAGGACCAGAGGACACAGATAGAGTGGACGTGGAGAGGATGTTTCCTATAGTGGGGGAGACTACGACCAGAGGACACAGATAGAGTGGATGTGGAGAAGATGTTTCCTATAGTGGGGGAGACTAGGACCAGAGGACACAGATAGAGTGGATGTGGAGAGGATGTTTCCTATAGTGGGGGAGTCGTGGACCAGAGGACACAGACAGAGTGGATGTGGAGAGGATGTTTCCTATAGTGGGGGAGTCTAGGACCAGAGGACACAGATAGATTGGATGTGGAGAGGATGTTTCCTATAGTGGGGGAGTCTAGGACCAGAGGACACAGATAGAGTGAATGTTTCCTATAGTGGGGGAGACTAGGACCAGAGGACACAGATAGAGTGGATGTGGAGAGGATGTTTCCTATAGTGGGGGAGACTAGGACCAGAGGACACAGATAGAGTGGATGTGGAGAGGATGTTTCCTATAGTGGGGGAGTCTAGGACCAGAGGACACAAATAGAGTGGATGTGGAGAGGATGTTTCCTATAGTGGGGGAGACTAGGACCAGAGGACACAGATAGAGTGGATGTGGAAAGGATATTTCCTATAGTGGGGGAGTCTAGGACCAGAGGACACAGATAGAGTGGATGTGGAGAGGATATTTCCTATAGTGGGGGAGTCTAGGACCAGAGGACACAGATAGAGTGGATGTGGAGAGGATGTTTCCTATAGTGGGGGAGTCTAGGACCAGAGGACACAGATAGAGTGGATGTGGAGAGGATGTTTCCTATAGTGGGGGAGTCTAGGACCAGAGGACACAGACAGAGTGGATGTGGAGAGGATGTTTCCTGTGGTGGGAGAGTCTAGGACCAGAGGACACAGATAGAGTGGATATGGAGAGGATGTTTCCTATAGTGGGGGAGTCATGGACCAGAGGACACAGATAGAGAGGATGTGGAGAGGATGTTTCCTGTAGTGGGGGAGTCTAGGACCAGAGGGCACAGCCTGAGAATAAAGGGGCATCCTTTTAGAATGGAAATGAGGAGGTATTTCTTTAGCCAGAGTGGTAAATCTGAAATTCTTTGCCAAATGTGATGTCTTTTGGTATCATCATTATTATGTGTCACATGGTATGATGTGAGAAATTGTGGTTTTTGACCATGATAGTTCTTGGCAATTTTTTCTCCAGAAGTGGTTTGCCATTGCCTTCTTCTGGGCAGTGTCTTTACAAGATGGGTAACCCCAGCCATTATCAATACTGTTCGGGGGTGGGGGGGGCTAAGCAGGTGCTACACCCTGCCCATGGGTGACCTGCAGGCTAGCGGAGGGAAGGATCTCCTTACACATCCTTCGGTAAAGACATACCTCCACCCCAACACCCAACTTGGGTAGCACATTTTACAAATACAGATGAAGATTAGCTTTGTTTATCACATGTAAATTGAAACATCAAAACACACAGTGAACTGTGACATCTGTGTCAACGGCTAACATAGTCTGAGGATGTGTTGGGGTCTGCCGGCAAGTGTCACCATGCTTCTAGAACCGATACCGCATGCCCACAACTTACTAACCCCAACTCGTCTATCTTTGGACTGTGGGAGGAAACCAGAGCACTTGGGAGAAACCTACACGGTCCTGGCAAGAACGTACAGTACAGGCAGCAGTGGAATTGACCCAAATTGCTGTCACTGTAATAGTGTTATGCTTAGCGCTATGCTGATGTGCCATCCTGGATTGCTCCCTCAATGGAGCCATTTCAGATCAGTGCCAGCTTGTCATTTTGTTTAGAGACGACGGGGCATCTACAGTGAGATTTTCTAACATTATCCAATACCGACTGGTGGCCATCGTCAGGCATTTTTGTAAATGCTGCTTGGTTCCTTGTTGGGGAAGGTGGATGAAGACGGAGGGAGAGTGAATATTTGAAACGGTGTGTAGAACAAAGGAGGATCTGCACACCATTGCTTCACCTTTGATACAAGAGACCTCTTTCCAGCCTCCGGGTGAATGAAAATCTCCTCTTATCACTGTACCACAATGTCTTTAATTGAACAGTTTCTTAATCAGAATCAGGTTTAATATCACCGACAAGTTCATTCAGAAATCTGACAGCAAAGGGGAAGAAGCTGTTCCTGAATCATTGAGTGTGGCGCTTCAGGTTCCTGTATCTTCTCCCTGATTTCGATGTAATGAGAAGAGGGCATGTCCTGGGTGATGGGCATCCTTAATGATGATTGCAGCCTTTTTGTGGCATTGGCTTTTGAAGAAGCTAGTGCCCATGATGGAGCTGGCTGTTTATCCAATGCTCAGCTTGTGCAAGTCCAAAGCTGTAGGTTCATTCATTCATTTACTCCATGTACATGGAAATATAAAGTGTTTGTGTTAACAACTAGCACAGCCAAGGATGTGCTGGGGGCTGCCCACAAGTGTTGGCACACATTCAGACGTGGTCACATTAATGGGTGGCACAGTGGGTCACTGTTGTTGTGAGACACAGGTAATATGGCTTCTTCCTCATAGTTCCAGTGACCCAGACTCAATCCTGACCACACCTCTAGTGCTCTTACACCTAATGTGGTTTACTCTCACATCTTAAAGGTGTGTTGGTCGGTAGGTACTGACCATTGTTTAAAATGAGATGGTGTGAATACAGAAATGAAGGTGTTATATTTGAACGTACACAGTATACAAAATCAGGTAGATGATCTTGGAGCCTGGGTGGTGGGGTGGAGATACGTCTCTACCAAAGGAGGTGTTAGGCAAGGTGTAGCACCCGCTTAGCCCCCCACCCCTGATCAGGGTCACATGAAGCCATGGGATCAAGTGGACGGTTGTATGAACAGCTGATACATATCACAAGTTCTGGTTATGTGACCGCTGACAATTCGCAGACAATCTCTGAAGAGTATTGATAATGGCTGGGGTCACCCATCTTGTAAAGACTCTGCCCAGAAAAAGGCAACGGCAAACCATTTCTACATAAAGATTTGCCAAGAACAATCGTGGTGATGGAAAGACCGTGATACCAGGTCATATGACATAGCACATAATGAACAAAGGATCATATAGCGCAGTTAGAAATTGTCAGGTATGGTGTTGTGGCCATTATTGAGTTTTGTTTCTGTTTCTGGACATTTCCCATCGTAGCCTAGGCAAGATGAGGAAGCCTGGTTCATTCTGTTTAATCATTACAAAGCTTCTTATGTTGTGCTGTAGGCAGCAGCTTCCACTGACAGCAGAGATCTCCAACCATGGATTAAAGACATAGTGAGACACTTCATCTCCTGCTGCCTGCGCTGTGGAGGTGATGCAAACTCCCTGATGGTGAGTTTTAGCCCAAAGGTACAGTAGAGCCCTGGACTAGCAGATAAACAGACATCAATTCCATTCCCTGCCAGGTGCATCCGGTGATTACAGTTAATAGAGCAATGTAAATTCAAATCTCTCTATCCTTACAAGAACACAAATGGAAAGTCTAGTAACAGTGAATGTGTTTTGTATCCAATATATTGAAGAACCTCACACAGTACAGGCCCTTCAGTTCACCATGTTGTGTCGATCTATTAATCTACATTAAGACCACTCTAACCCTACACTCTTACATAAATCTATGCACCTATTTAAGGGCTTCTTACTAATGTATGGTACCTGCCTCTATAACACCACTCCTGGGAGGGTGTTCCACACACCCACCACTCTGTTAAAAAAAAACTACCTCTGACATCCCCATATACTTTCCTCCAATCACCTTCAAATTGTGCCCTGTTGTATTAGCCATTTCCACCCTGGGAAAAGGTCTCTGACTGTCAGTTCGATAAAAACCTCATCATTTTAAACACCTCTATCAAGTCACCTCTCATCATTCTTCGCTCCAAAGGGGAAGGCCTGGCACGCTCAACCTATCTTTATGAGACATGCTGTCTAACCCCAGGTGGCATCCTGGGTAACCTACTCTGTACCCTCTCTGAAGCTGCCACATCCTTCCTATAATGAGGAGACCAGAACTGAACACAGTATTACAAGTGTGGTCTAACCAGAGTCTTATGGAGCTGTAACATTACTTCATGGTTCTTGAACTCAATCCCCTGTCTAATGGATGCCAACGCAACATACACCTTCTTAACTAGCCTATCAACTTGTTCGACAGCTTTGAGGAATCTATGGATGTGAACCCCAAGATCCCTCTGTCACTCCACACTGCTAAGAATCCTGCCGTTAACCTTGTTCTCTGCCTTCAAGTTTGACCATTCCATCTGCCATTTCTCAGCCCACCTTAGTGGCATCTCTCTAAATTAAATGAGCTTTGCTTATATTTTTTTCTTTGCATGTGGCCAATCAAACACCAAAGGTTTTTCCCAAGATCCTTTGCTTGAGATGCCAGAGAAAGGAGCATTGGATAAATGGTTCCTTCAGGCATGTGCCTGTGCCTCCAGGAGCAGAAGGGAAACAGGAGAGGTTTTGTGACAATGCCGTACTGTGCAAACTCTTAAGCTGTGCCTATAAAAAGTATTCACCCACCTTGAAGTTTTCATGTTTTATTGTTTTACACCATTGAATCACAGTGGATTTAATTTGCCTTTTTTGACACTGATCAACAGAAAAGATTATTTCATGTCAAAGTGAAAACAAATTTCTACAAATTATTCTAAATTTATTACAATTATTAAACACAAAATAATTGATTGCATAATTACTCACCCCCTTCAAGACAGTATTTAGTAGATGCATTTAGCAGCAGTTACAGCCTTGATTCTGTGTGGATCGGTTTTTTAAGAGGCTTCTGGATAGGTACATGGAGCTTAGAAAAATAGAGGGCTATGGGTAACCCTAGGTAATTTCTAAAGCAAGTACATGTTCAGCACAGCATTGTGGGCCGAAGGGCCTGTATAGTGCTGTAGGTTTTCTACTTCTCTATGGTCTCTATCAGCTCTGTACGTTTGGAAACTGCAATTTTTTCCCCATTCCTCTTTACAAAACTGCTCAAGCTCTGTCAGATTGCATGGGGATCATGAGTGAACAGCCCTTTACAAGTCCAGCCACAAATTCTCAATTGAATTGAGGTCTGGACTTAGACTTGGCTACTCCAGGACATTAACTTTGTTGTTTTTAAGCCATTCCTGTGTGGCTTTGGCTTTATGCTTAGGATCACTTGCAACTCTCTTGCAGACTGCATCAGGTTTTCCTCCAGGATTTCCCTGTATTTTGCTGCATTCATTTTACCCTCCACCTTCACAAGCCTTCCAGGGCCCACTGCAGTGAAGCACCCCCACAGTATGATGCAGCCACCACCGTGCTTCATGATAGGGATGGTGTGTTTGGCTTATTTCAAACAAAGTGTTTAGTCTGATGGCCAAAAAGCTCAATTTTGGTTTCATCAGACCATAGAACGTACTTCCAGCTGATTTCAGAGTCTCCCACATGCCTTCTGGCAAACTCTAGCCGAGATTCCATGTGAGTTTTTTTCCCAACTATGGCTAACTCTTTGCCACTCTCCCATTAATCTGTGACTGGTGAAGCACCCGGGCAACAGTTGTTGTATGCGCAGTCTCTCCCATCCCAGCCACTGAAGCTTGTAACTCCTCCGGAGTTGTCACGGGTCTCTTGGTGGCCTCCTTCACTAGTTCCCTTCTTGCACAGTCACTCAGTGTTTGAGGACGGCCTGCTCCAGGCAGATTTACAACTGTGCCATATTCTTTCCATTTCTTGATGATTGATTTAACTGTACTCCAAGGGATATTCAGTGACTTGGAAATTTTCTTGTATCCATCTCCTGACTTGTTCTTTTCAATAACCTTTTTGTGGAGTTGCTTGGAGTGTTCTTTGACTTTGTGGTGTAGATTTTGCCAGGATACTGACTCACCAGCAGTTGGACCTCTCTCTCCGTCTTGTTTTACGGTGGTTGGTACCCAGCTTAAGGTGCATTACCGCCACCTTCTGTTCCGGAGTATGCGATGGACTCACATTCTAAATCCCTTCACCCAATCGCACACATACACATACCCTAACCTACACTTTATCCTCCCCATCCTAGTACCCTATTTCTGTTTATCCATCATATCCTATAAAAAACCCCTGTACCCCTTATGAAAGCTAAAAATACCCTGACCTGTGTTCTCTCACCCATGCCCAGCAACCCTTTTAATGTGAATTCCTGCACCCCCAATTCCCTTAGATTAATTCTCATCATCTCTCTCTGTATCCCATACTTTCTGCAACTCAGAACTACATGTTCTACTGACTCCTCTCCTGACATTCCTCACAGAATCCTGTCTGGTGTTTCCCTATCAATTTCAGTGTTTGGTTTAGTGCACAGTGCCCCAGCCTTAACCTAGTCCACACAATTTCCTCTCTTCTGTATCTACTTCCTACCCTAGTACCTGCAACACTTTTTTGTATTTGATATAAATGCCTCCCTTTCCCCTCCCTGTCCCATCTTTCTTGCCACATTTGGTTAATTTTTTCCCAGATTACACAACTTAACCTCTGCTTTACTGATATTAATGTGTATTTCTATATTTTCTTTCTTTATTGCCCTCTTTGCCAACTCATCCACCCTTTCATTGCCCTTCACCCCTACATGAGCTGGAACCCATAGAAATTTAACCTGACCTCCCTGATTTGCAACTCTTGTGACTGACTGAAGGACTTCATAAAGTACATCTTGCCAGCTGTTTGAGTGAGAAGACCTTAAACTTGCTAGTACTGAAGATGAATCTGAGCATACGAGCAGTGGGACCTTCCAGACACAGGTGTATTTCTACCGCAATCAATTAGAACACCTTGACTGCACACAGGTGATCTCCGTTTCACTAATTATGTGACTTCTAAAACCAATCGGCTGCACCAGTGATGATTTGTTGTGTCATGTTAAAGGGGGTGAATACTTTTGCAATTTGTGTTTTATATTTGTAATTAGATCACTTTGTAGAGATCTCTTTTCACTTTGACACAAAAGAGTCTTTTTCTGTTGATCAGTATCAAAAAAAGCCAAATTAAAACCATTGTGATTCAAAGTTGTAAAACAATAAAACATGAAAACTTCCAAGGGGGCTGAATACTTTTTTATAGGTACTGTATATAACTAGGGTGCCTTCTGACTTTTCCTCAGTACTGTAGTAATTTTATGTATCTAACTGTTCTGCTACCATTAAAAAAAGCAAATTTCATTACATATGTGAATGATGATAAACCCAATTCTGATCTGGGTCTCTATTGTGGACTGAGAGTGGGAAGGGGACAGGGAAAGGGGAATCATGGTTGGGGAGAGGGGAGGGGTGGGAAGCACCAGTTGTTTAGAACCAAATGACCTTGCCTGGTGTCTCAGAGCTGGATGTGTCTGCGCCTGTGCCGCCCGCTGCCCCTGACACTCCTTCTCTGCCACCTGTCCCACACCCCTCCCACGGCACTCCACCCTCGCCATTCCTAACATCCTTCGTTCGCACCAGATTTACAAACTCGTTCTCAGCTTCATGTTGACAAATACAGTACAGTGCAAAAGTCTTAGGCACCCTAGCTATATATGTGCCTAAGACTTTTACACTGTACTATAAAAGTATTCTGGTTTCTGCAGAGATCTAAAATGAGTGTTTATTGTTCAAGTCTCGCTGGCGTAGCATCCTACATCACACAGTGAACGTGCACGAGTGGCTGCTCGGCGATGGCTGCACTTCGGCTGCATGTGAGCACGGTCCCCTCACAGAGAAGGAAATGGCCGATTGCAAGTGGGTGACGGTGGGATCTCCTGCCCACTGTGCCCTGCGGGAAGTGGTCTACGACAAATGGCTCACCTCTCACCTCAGCTACTTTGCCCAAGCCAGGTGTGTAAATTCACTCTTTTGGCTGAACTGCTGAATCCTCAATGCTAGTCTGTTACTTTCCAGCAATGTTTTCATAACCTAACGAGTAGTGCAGCAGTTAGCACAACACGTTACAAGCCAGGGACTAGATATCGGGGTGTATTCCTGCCGTGGTCTGTAAGAATCTTGTGCTGTCTCCCCATCACCACGTGGGTTTCCTCTGGGTTATCTGGTTTCTTCCCACGTTCCAAAGGTGTATGGGTTAGTAACGTTTAGTAAGTTGTGGTGATACGATGCTGGTACTGTAAGCATGGCAACATTTCCAGTCTGCCCCAGCACATCCTTGAATTGTATTGGTTGCTGATGCACTTCACTCTGTGTTTTGATGCATGTGAGAACTAAAGCTCATCTTTGTATTTCATCCAATCCTTTTGTAGGGTAACAGATGAACTGGAGATATTTAACAAACATATTAAAATATATGCTACAAAAAACTTCACGTACGAGTAAGTAAAGACCAGTTTAAAGCTTGTAGCTTTATATTCACTAGAGATTGTGCTGATGCTGAAAATCTTGAACACAAAATGCTGGAGGAACTCAGCAGGTCAGGCAGCGTCTATGGAGGGGAATAAACAGTTGATGTTTTGGGCCCAGACCCTTCATCAGGACTGGAGAGGAAGGAGTAAACCAGAATAAGAAGGTGGGGGGAGGGAGGGGAGTACAGGTAATGGGTGAGACCAAGTGAGGGGATGAAGTAAGAAGCTGAGAGGGGATTGGTGGAAAGGTAAAGGGCTGAAGCAGAAGAAATCCAACAGGGGTACTTTATATTCACTGCTGGGGTTAGGATAAGGGAGAGAAGATGAGATAATTCTCAGAGTGAAGGTCTAATAGAGGGTTCAAAATCCTGAAGATTTTAACAGGGGAAAGAGCAAGTGGGTGGGACCTGACGGGTAGCTTGTCAAAGTACCACACAGACGCAGACTGGAAAATTGTTACCGCATGGATACCTATCTGGTCCACTGAGCCGGCAGTGTGTAAGAGCGATCTTTGCTCGGGGGTCTCTGTGTATCACCCATTCATGGAAATTAATACTGGTACTGTGCACTTCCAGCAATGCAGCACGATCCACCAGAGGTGGTAAACTCTGCCCCACCCCCCATCACTGTCTCAGTTTTTAATCCATCATCCATTGCCTCCTCTTTTACACTGACTTTGAAAGAATCAGTGTCAAAGAGGATGTGTGGCAGGGTGGAGATGCATCTCACCAAACGACGTGTACGGTGTCCTTACCCCAGCTAGACTGCAGATTACCCTTGGGCAAGGTGTATCACCTGCTTAGCCCCTTATCAGGGTCATGGGAATAGGTGGTGGATGGTCATATGGGCAGCTGGCTCCCCCTTCTCTCCCCTTTCTTTTTTCCAAGGCCTTGCTTTCTTTCTTCCAAGGCCTTCCGTCCTATGATACTCCCCCTTCTCTAGCCCTGTATCCCTTTTGCCAATCAACTTCCCAGCTCTTAGCTTCATCCCTCCCCCTCCTGTCATCTCCTATCATTTCAGATCTTCCCCTCCCCCTCCTACTTTCAAATCTCTTACTATCTCTTTTTTCCGTTAGTCCTGACGAAGGGTCTTGGCCCGAAATGTCGACTGTACTTCTTCCTATAGATGCTGCCTGGCCTGTTACGTTCCACCAGCGTTTTGTGTGTGTTGTCAGTGGATGTTGTTGACTTGGATTTTCAGGACTTTGACAAGGCACTACACATGAGGCTGCTTAGCAAGATAACATGGTATTAAAGGAAAGAAACCAGCATGGATAGAAGATTGGCTGCCTGACAAGAGGCAAAGAGTGGGCCTTTTCTGGTTGGTGTTGGGACCTAGTCTTTTCGATTTGGATGATGGAATTGATCACTTGGTGGCCAGGTTTGCAAAAGATGTGAAGATGGGTGGAAGGGCAGTTAGTATTGAAGAAGCAGGGAATCTGCAGAAGGACTTAGACAGATTTGGGGAATTGGCAAAGAAGTGGCAGATGGAATTTAGAGTAGGGAAGTGTGTGGTCATGGTGGAAGAAATAAAGGTGTCAACTATTTTCTAAACAGAGAGAAAATTCAAAATCAGAGGTACAAAGGGATTTTGGAGTCCTTGTGCAGGATTCCCTAAAGGATAACTTGCAGGTTGAGTCAGTGGTGAGGAAGGCAAATGCAATGTTAGCATTTATTTTGAGAGGACTAGAATATAAAAGCAAGGATGTAATGCTGCTGTTTTAAAAGGCATTGGTCAGACCACACGGAGTATTGCTAGTAGGTTCACGACGACACTAGAAAAGAAAGGGGCCATTTGATGGCTCTGGGCCTGGACTCGCTGGAGTTTAGAAGAATGGAGGGGATGTTAGTGAAGCCCATTGAATATTGAAAGGCCTTGATAAAATGGACGTGGAGAAAATGTTTCCTATAGTGGAGGGGTCTGGCACCAGAGGTCACAACCTCAGAATAGGACATCCATTTAGAACAGAGACGATGAGGAATTTCATTAGCCAGAGGGTGGTGAATCTGTGGAATTCATTGCCACAGACGGCTGTGACAATCACACATTCACCCCATCATTGAACTGTTCCCACAACCAATGGGCTCACTTTGAAGGATTCTTCATCTTATATTCTTGATTTTTATTGCTTATTTATTATTTTTTTCTTTTTGTATTTGCACATTTTGTTTGTGTGGTTTTCATTGAATCTATGCTGTTTCTTTGTTTTTACTGTGAATGCCTGCAAGAAAATGAATCTTATGAATCTTGCGGTTGTATATGGTGACATATATATATATATATATGTCACTATATATATATACTTTGATAATAAATTTCCTTTGAACTTTGAAGTTATTGGATATATTTAAAGTGAAGGTTGATAGGTTCTTGATTAGCCAGGGCATCAAATAGGGTTGAGAGGGATAATAAATCAGCCATGATGGAATGGCAGAGTAGACTCGATGGGCTGAATGGCCTAATTCTACTCCTATGTCTTATGGACTTATGGTGGTGAGACTGGGGAACGAGCTGTCAGCAAAAGGGGCATATGCAGGTTCATTTGTGCATAAAGTTTGGTAGGTACGTGTCTGGGAGGGGTTTAGAGGACTATGGGACTAGCCAGAATAGCAGTTTGGCACAGACTAGATGGGCCCAAGGCCCTTTTTCTATTCTGTAGTACTTTATGACTATGAATATAGGCTGTATAAATTTCTATAAATAAGTTATATCTTCTGAAATACATTTTATTTTACTTTTTGTTAATTTACTTGTGGTAATATTACTGGATGTGTTGTGTGTGAGTTATATGTACTGTGTTGTGCACCTTGGTCTGGAGGAATGTTGCTTTGTTTGATAATGTACATGTGTATGGTGTAAATGACAATAAACTTGAATTTGAACTTTCTGCTTTTGCTATTTATTAACTGTGATTTTTGTACGCAAGTTGTGTTCGGTGACACCAAGCTGGTTCCCTTCTGGCTCGGGTGGTTCATTCCCTCGTTGATCTCGTTCTGCAGGTACAAGGATTACTACGTACGCACCTTACTTGCAGCAATTGATCACAACTCGCACATAGATCGCGCATTTCAGCAAAGTGCCAGTGGCGAAATCATGTAAGTGGGTAACAATCTGGGAGGGAGCTGGATGGGTTGGGATCCTGTTATAAACAGTTATATAAGCATATCAATCCTCCAGACCAGTAACCAGACATACAGATAAGGACCAGGAATGAAATTAAATACGATGACTGGAACCTCACCTCTACATTCCACCAATGTCTAGTAATCCTTCATTCCCAGCAATGCCTTAAAAATATACAAACATTCTGCTTCCACTTTGAACTTTGAGAGTTTCTTGATTAGGTAAGGGAAAGGGAGTAGTCAGTCAGTGCAGGGTACCCCGTGGCTGTTCCCCTCAATAATACGTACGCTGCTTTGTATATTGTTGAGGGGATTGACCTGCTGGGTGAAGCCATAACGATCTGAGGCTCAAAGTGGAGCGAGAAGAGGAGAGCAGTTAAAGGGAATGCTAGTTCCAGGAGCAGACAGGAGATCCTGTGGATGGTATTTTCCCTCCCGGGTGCCAGGGTCAGAGTTGTCTCGTATTGGGTTCACGGCATTCTAAATGAGGAGGGTGAGTAGCCAGTAGTTTTGGTACATATTGGCACCAACAACATAGGTATGAAAAGTGAGGAAGTCACGCTTTTCAGGTAGTAATATCTGAATTGCTCCCTGTGCCTTGTGCTAGTGAGGTTAGGAGTAGGGTGATTTGACAGATGAATGTGTGTCTGAGGAATTGATGCAGTGGGCAGGGGTTGAGATTTCTGGATCATTGGACCTCTTCTGGGGAATGTATGACCTGCACAAAAAGGACAGGTTACATCTGAATCCAAGGGGGCCCAATATCCTTGTGGACAGGTTTGCTAGAGCTGTTGGGGATGGTTTAAACTACTTTGGCAGGGGGACAGGAACCGGAGTGATAGGGCTGAGGGTGGGGCAGTTGGTGTACAACTAGATACAGTGGGTAGTGAGACTGTGAGGAAGGACAGGCAGATGACAGGGCAACATTGCAGTCAGTGGGATGAGTTGAAGTGTAACACGGGGACAAAATTGTCAAGAGTGATGAATAGAGGACAGAAGGTGTTATATTTGAATGCTTGGAGTATACGGAATACGGCAGATGATCTTGTAGCTAAGTTAGAGATTGGCAGGTACTGTGACGTTGTGGGAATCACTGAGTCACGGCTGAAAGAAGAACATGGTTTTGGAGTTTAACATCCAAGGATATATATTGTATCAGAAAGTACAGGATAGATTCATCCAAAAGATGAAGTATTCGAAAGGGAGGATGATACATCTATGGCAGACAAGGGAAGGCAAAGATGACATAAAAGGAAAAGAGAGACCATATAATAGAGCAAAAATTAGTGGGAAGTTAGAGGATTGGGAAGCTCTTAAATACCAACAGAAAGCAACTAAATAAAAGCCATAAGGAGAGATAAGATGAAATATAAAGGTAATCTAGCCAATATTATAAAAGGGGTTCCCAGGAGTTTTTCAGATATACAGTATAAAGTAAAAGAGAGGTGAGAGTAGAGGTCAGCCACTGGAAAATGACACTTGAGACATAGTAATGAGGGATAAAGAAATGGTGGATAAACTTCGTAAGTATTTAGCCTCAGTCTTCACTGTGGAAGACACTAGCAGTGTGCCAGAAATTTGTGTGTGTAGTTGCTATGACTAGGAAGAAGGTGCTTGGGAAGCTGGAAAGTCTGCAGGCAGATAAATTACCTGGTCTGCACCCCAGGATTCTGAAAGAGGTAGCTGAGGAGTTTGTGGAAACATTAGTAACGGTCTTTCAAGAATTCTTAGCTTCTGGAATGGTTCTGGAGGACTGGAAAATTGTAAACGTCACTGGACTCTTTAAGAAGGGAGGGTGGCGCAAGAAAGGAAATTATAGGCCAGATAGACTGACCTCAAAGGTTGGTAGGATGTTGGAGTCCATTATTAATGAGGAGATTTCAGGGTACTTGGAGCACATCATAAAATAAGCAAAGGTTGGAATGGTTTCCATGAGGAGAAATCTTACCTGAGTAATCTATTGGAATTCTTTAAGGAAATAACAAGCTGGATAGACAAAGGAGAGTCAGTGCATGTTTTGTATTTGGATTTTCAGAAGGCCTTTGATAAGCTGACACATATGAAGTTCCTAAACGAGATAAGAGCCTGTGGTATTACAGGAAAGATACTAGCATGGATAGAAGATTGGCTGACTTGGCAGGAGACAAAGAATGGGAATAAAGGGGTCAATTTCTGGCTGGCTGCCTCTGTTTCATAGGTGCTGGTGTTGGAAATGCTTCTTTTCAGGTTATATGTCAATGATTTGGATGATGGAATTGATAGATTTGTTGTCAAGTTTGGGGACAGTACGTAGAAAGGTGGAGGGACAGGTGGTTGCAGGGAATCTGTAGAAGGCCGTAGACAGATTGGGAGAATGGGCAAAGAAATGGCAGATGGAATGTAGTATATGATCATGCATTTTGTTAGAAGGAATAAAGGTGTATAGTATTTTCTAAGTGGAGAGAAAATTCAAAAATCAGACCTGTAAAGTGACTTAGAAGTTCTGGACCAGAATTCCCTAAAGATAACTTGCAGGTTAAGTCGGTTGTAAAGAAGGCAAATCCACTGTTAGCATTCATTATGAAAGGACTAGAACATAAAGCAAAGATGTAATGCTGAGGCTTTATAAGGCATTAGACAGACTGCACTTGGAGTATTGTGAGCAGTTTTGGGCCTCTTATCTGAGAAAAGATATCCTAACATTGGGGAAGGTCCAGAGGAGATATGCGAGAATGATTTCTGGAATGAAAGGGTTAATGTATGAGGAGTGTTTGGTTACTCTGGGCCTGTACTTGCTGGAGTTCATTGAAACCTATCAAATATTAAAAAGCCTAGATAGAATGGATGTTGAGAGGATATTTCTTATAGTGGATGAGTCTAGGGCCAGAGGGCACAGCCTCAGAATAGAATGATGTCCATTTAGAACAGAGATGAGAAGAATTTCTTTAGCCAGTTTGTAGTGAATCTGTGGAATTCATTGCCACAGATGGTTTAGGAGGCCAAATCATTGTACATTTAAAGCAGGGCTTGATAGGTTCTTGAATAGTCTGGTTGTCAAAGTTTGCGAAGCGAGGAGAATGGGGTTGAGAGGGTTAATAAATCAGCCTCTAGCTTAGGCGTGACTACCTCACTGTATCTCCTATCTATTATCGCCTCAGTCTTCCATATGAGCTGAAGGTCATTAAGCTGCAGCTCCAGTTCCTTAACGTGGTCTCTAAGGAGCTGTAGATGTAGTTATCAGGGAGACTGGAGATCTCCCAGTGTTCTGACATCTCACGTAGAGAACATACCATTAACTCCGGACCCACTCTCAGTGTACTAGCTATGTCCTACTGGACAAAGAAAGAGAGAAAAAACTTATAGAAACTTGCTTAGAATGGCCACATCTGCTTGCCCAAGTGGCTCGAGCCAATGCCTCCTACTCTAGCAATAGCTGCTCTGCTTACACCTCCTTTCTTTTTATTATCTGAAAGAAAACTTTACTCCTGATGAGATCTGTTCTTTTCAAATTGCTCCTGCCCTGCAATGATGTCTGTCTGTCTGTCTGTCTCTCTCTCTCTCTCTCTCTCTGTCTCTCTCTCTCTCTCTGTCTGTCTGTCTCTCTCTCTCTCTGTCTGTCTCTCTCTCTTTCTCTCTCTCTCTCTCTCTCCCTCTCTCTCTCTGCTTTGAGTTTTATAGAACTGCAACATTAACTCGCAGCTCTTGAACTCAGTTGGTCAACACTCCACACTGAGCAGCACTGAGAGATCTGTGGGCATGGAATAGTCAGTAGTGCATTGGATGGACTACCAGGGGGTTCTCAGCATTGACATTGCAGGGTTTCAGAACTGGAGACATAGAAAAGTACAGCACAGAAACAGGCTTGACCAGGACCATACCCCTCCCATCCATGTACCTATGCAAACTTCTCTTAAACCTCAAAATCAAGCTTGTATCAAACTTGCTGCGGCAGCTCGTTCCACACCCTCAGCATCCTCTGAGTGATGGTTCTCCCTACACTTTTCACTTCTAGTTGTAGTCTCACCCGACCTCAGTGGAAAAGTTTGCTTCCTGTCTAATTGACGTTGACAGTGACAGTGCAGGGTTTCAGACTGGGGGCTTTTACCCTTCTGTCTAACACATAATTGCATTTTACTCCATGTCAGCTACTGCAAAATGTATTCTAAACAGAACAGGAATTGGAAAGTGATTCCCGCACTTGTCAAGAAACAATACCAATACTTTGAGGAGTTGCGTTTGGACATTCTGAAAGAAAAACCGTCAAAGGAAGCCAGTCAACATCAATCCAAAACTACACAAGGAGGAAGCAAGAAGGCTCTGCCTGGTAATAGAATGTAAGGTTGTGTGGGACACAAGGGTGCGTTTCTTTCGGGGCATTGTGGTGGAGAGGAAAGACATAGTCCTCAAGGTCTCTCAGGATTCCTGACTGCTAGAAACATTCAGCAGGTGGAGGAAGGCCTAAACTGGACTTTCTGAGCATCAGACTTCCATCGGGACTAGGAGAAGTTGCAGATTTATCATGTAGTGAGACACTGAGGAACAGGGTGAGTGGGGAAGGAAAACACAGGGATGTTCTCTAGATGAGTGGGGATAACAATACCAGCTGTGACCCAAGAAACAAATGCAGTGACAAGAAACCAAACAAAGTCAGAAAAATTGAGGCAGTGCCCATGTCTGATTGAATTTGAGTTTTGTGGGCCACAGGTTTACCAGAGTGTATGCTCAAGCTGGGTCAGGGCAGCAAGTTATTTTACCAACCTGCCTATAGAGTCACGGAAGAGCAGTGATCAGCAACTGCTTATCACAGTTAAATTCAGTGTTGTCCGTGTTTCTGCTCTGGTTTAGTTGTGCTTACATTTCACTTGAGCCACAAAGCCAAGGACACCGACCGGTTACTTCCATGTGGAAGAGCAACCGTCTGATTAACTGTGTAGGAGGGTTTGTGCTTTTGGATGAGATCAGCTCCACTGGCTGTGACACAGCCTCCCGTGGGAAGGAAACTGAAATCACGAGAGAGATGTGTGAACACCATCACCTGTACTCCCCGTTGTAGATAGCTGTCTACAGCCAGTTCTCAGATAACTTGCCAGCAGAAGGAAGATGCTGCATTATCCTGCAGCTGTGCAGTGCGAGAAAGCCCCCGTCTCCCTGTCTCTTCGATAAGGTTGCTGTAATCTAACCTGCCACCCTGCCCCACCTGAGAAACAGCTACCTGCTAAACACCAACCACCATGATACAGTGTGCAACTAAGCCAAAACGTTCCCTCAGTTTGTTACTCCCCAGATGCTGCTCAATCTACTGACTTACTCGTAGTATCAAACCTGACCAACTTGAACACAACACAATGCCCATTTCATGGGGAAAGCTTGTGATTTGCAGGCGATGGATGTTGCCCCAGAGATGGCAGGTCACATTCCACACCCCTTCCTCCCAGAGTATAGGTGTTCTTCATAATATTTACAAAGATGCGTTGCACTGCAATCAAAGTGAAATACACCCCCGTTTGGTGGAAAAAAACTGTACACCGCCCTTGAGCAAGTCCCACAGCAGTCTCACTATAATAACCAATTCAACAACCTCAGAGTGACCCTATACAGGTTACAGAGCCATGGCATAGCCAGCAGGGCAGCAATAAAATCTGCCCCCCCCCCCCCCACTGTCCCATTACCTTCAGTGCCTCCCCTTGAAGAGAGCTTGGAGTTTGGGCCAGGCCAGTCTGGGACATTTGAGAGCCATTCCATGTGTGTAAGAACTGGAGTGACCATTCACCCATTTGTTGTCTAACAGCAACAGTTGTTCCAGCACAAGACACAGGGAAAAGCCTATGAAGCCCAGAGTTTTCAGCAAAAATATCTATGTCTTGTTCCAGGCCTCTCCTCCCCCATTCTCCACCCATGTCTCCATCAGCAGGGCAGGGCTGGGATCAAACACTAGGTCTCTCTATCCCCCAGCTGCCTGTTGTCCTCTCAGAAGCCTCACAAATCCTCATGACCAATCCACCAAAGATCTGTTTTAGATGTAACAACTGTAAGTGCTTTGTAATTATAAATTCCCATTAATAACATTTCAAAATTAAATAATGCTTGCATAGCCTTTTGAAGGTGCAAACATTGTCAAGAGTTATGGAGAGTGTTTGTTGTAATGAACAGTTTGAAGGGGGGAGAGTGCTGATATGGGATTTTGAGGAGTTGTATGGCAAGCTGGGGCACAGGTTGTAAGATTGAGCGGACATTCTCCACTCTCTCTTGCTGTACCTCTGGAACTATTAGTAGCACATACTTAACAGAAATTGCAACATCACAGTAACTTTTTAACTAACATAATTAAAATTATTTAAAGCTCTGTTACCTGGTTGTGATATTCTCTGATTCATTAACAAGATATTTTTATTGTCAATGAATTTTTAAACCCCGAGCGCACTGTATTTCCATTCCAAGTTAGAACTGCTCAAGGTCTATTTGCTTGTCCTTTCCCCTGTGCATTATAAGCAATCCAATGATCAACAGGATGAATGCCTCCCTCCCTGGCCATTCTCTAACATAAGCAATTCTGCAAATGCTGGAAGTCCAGCACAACATACACAAAACACTGGACCATTTCAGACCAAGACCCAAGTCCTGATGAAAGGTCTTGGCCCAAAATGCCAGCTGATGCTGCCTGAGCTGCTGAGTTCCTCCAGCATTTTGTGGGTGTTGCTCCTATTGTCTCTTTTATCTTCTAGGACAGCAGTTCCCAACCTGGGGTCCAAGGATCTCTCGGTTAATGGTAGGAGTCCATGACATAAAAAAGTTGGAAACCCCTGTTCTAGGAGCAGATAAGGGAACTGAAAGCCCAGACAAGCCACCTGGTTTCTCACTGCCGCCAACCCTCTCTTTCACATACACTTCCCAGAGGTTGTTGACCCCTAAATTCTATTGTGTCCAGTGATGGCACTTAAGTATTTTTTAACGTTTTTTCCTGGGTTTGTACCACACACGTTGTGCTGTTCCATTGTGTTATGATGTGGGGAATATGCAGGCAGCTCCCATGAACAACAATCTGATAAATGGCCGGAGGGTTTTGTTGAGCGGTGAACTCTCCATAGGAGAATTCCACACTGCCACAAAATTCTGACTCCTTTTTCTACTGAGCCAGTAGGTGTCGCCCTTGGCCAGTGTAAACTCATCAGTTTCAAACTAAACGTCCAAATTCAACTTGTCCTCCACCCCAACCTCCTTGCTGCTGAATGCAGTGAAAGTACATCAGGGTGATGTGAACATTCCACCTGGATGAGTACAATTCATCCAGCCCCTAACTGTTATAGTCTACAGAGCAATGAAATACTGTGCAACACAACCTCCCAGCTTCAAGGCTTTCAGCCAAACCGTAGCTAAACCAGGGTTTCGTGTGTGTGGCATGGGCTGACCCAGCACCTGCCCCATCACATATTCTGGTGACAGTCACAGGATAATGACCCGCTCTCATTTAGAACATTTCCAGGCAGCTGTCCCACTCATTGGCCAGAAATGTCCTGACACCAACTACGAGGAGATTCCACAGACACCTCAGCCAAATGAAGGAATGATCTGGGCTCCGTGCCCTTCACAGCCTCCAAATCTCAGTGCCAAGCTAAGCTTTCCAAGTATAGTCACTGTTGTAAGAAACAATTTATTCATGGAAAGTTTCCACATATTATTGGAGTACAGATCCATAATTCCTTGACAGGTAGATAGGGGCATAAAGAGAACTTTTGGCACACTGGCCTTCATAAGTCAAAGTATTGAGTGCAGGAGATGGGATGTTGGTGAGGCCTAATTTGGAGTACTGTGTGCAGTTCTGGTCATCTACCTACAGGAAAGATGTAAATAAGGTTGAAAGAGTATAGAGAATATTTCCGAGGATGTTGCCAGGACTTGAGGAGCTGAGTTATAGGGAAAGGTTGAATAGGTTGGGACTTTATTTCCTGGAGCGTAGGAGAATGAGGGGACATTCGATAGAGGTATAGATGGGGTAAATGCAAGCAGACTTTTTCCACTGAGGTTGGGTGAGGCTAGAACTAGAAATCATAGGTTAAAAGTGAAAGGCGAAAGGTTATGGGCAACTTCTTCACTGAGAGTGTGGACCAGGCTGCCAATGGAACTGATGGGTGCGGGTTTGATTTCAACATTAGAGAGAAGTTACATAGCTACATGGGTGGGAGGGATGGAGCATTATGGTTCAGGTATGGGTCAATGGGACGAGGCAGGTGAATAGTTTAGCACAGATTATATAGGCTGAATAGCCGATTTCTGTGCTGTAGTGCTCTATGACTCTATAAACCTATGAGATGACCAGGTATTTTGATTTCATGGTGTTGGCTGGGCCCTCTAATTTATCAAACCCCTGGTGAACTCAACTGCCCTTCCTTTGACAGTTATTCATCTGAAAGAAGAAGTAGTTAACGTCTGATCAAACAGGCAAGAGCAGTAACACTGCAGCGCTCCTACAGTGCCACTGACACAGTAGCTTAGCGGTTACTGTTATACTATTAGAGTGGCAGTGACCTTTGTCCAATTCACGCTGCTGTCTTGTCTGTTCTCCCTGTGACTACATGGGATTCCTCCAGGAGCTCCAGTTTCCCCCACATTCCAAAGACGTACAGTTGGGGTTAGTAAATTGTCCGCACACTACTTTGGTGCGTTGGCGCGTGACCTAGTGGATAAGGCATCAGATTAGTAACCCGAAGGTCACTGGTTCAAGCCTCAGCTGAGGCAGCGTGTTTGAGTCAGCTCGAGCAAGGCACTTAACAACACATTGCTCTGCGATGACACCGGTGCCAAGCTGCTTGGGTCCTAGTGCCCTTCCCTTCGACAACATCAGTGGCGTGGAGAGGGGAAGGCCTGTAGCTTGGGCAACTGCCGGTCTCCCATACAACCCTGCCCAGGCCTGCGCCCTGGAAACTCCAGGCGCAGATCCATGGTCTCTCGAGACCGACGGATGCCACCACTTTGGTGCAGGAAGCGTGCGATACTTGCAGGCTGCCCCCAGCAGAGCCTCGCATTGTGCTGGTCGCAAGCAACGCATTTCACTGTATGTCTCAGTTTTTTTTCGAGATACAGCATGGTAACAGGCTTTTCAGGCCCAATGATCCCGCAGCACCCCTTTACACCCACGTGGCCAACTAACCGGAACGTCTTTGGAATGTGGGAGGAAACCCACACAGTTGCAGAGACAGCACTTAAGCTCCTTACAGACTGTGGTGGGAATTGAACCCGGGTCACTGGCGCTGTAATAGTGCTGCGCTAACAGCTACCCCCGACAATGTACATGTGACAAAAAAGCTAATTCTTCACTATCCTGTTGCTCAGGGAGCCAGCACTGAAGAGTAATCCTGCCAGCCTCATTCTCTCCCTTCTCCTCTCTAGTCTTCATGCCCTTCTCAGAACGAGCAAGTCACTCCCGCTAGGATTGGGCTGATTTTCTATGGTATAGCCTTTCATCATCATCATTATGACCCGGGCCAACATGGTCTTAATGATCATGACTGTTCTCGGCAAGCTTTTCTACAGAAGTTGTTTGCTATTGCCACCTTCTGGGCAATGCCTTTACAAGACAGGTGACCGCAGTCATCATCAACACTCTTCAGAGATTACCTGCCTGGCGTCAGTGGTCACATAACCAGGATTTGTGATATGCACCGGCTGCTCATAGAGCCATCCTCCACTTCTCACGGCTTCATGTGACCCTGATCAGGGGCTAAGCAGGTGCTACCCCTTGCCGAAGGGTGACCTGCAGGCTGGCAGAGGGAAGGAGCGCCTTACACCTCCTTCGGTAGTTTCTCCACCCCATCACCCAGATAGCCTTCAGCTATTGTATTCTATTAGGATCATATTGGGTGTTAAGCAGAGGTTGACAGGTTCTTGATTAGTAATGGTGTCAAACATGGGAAGACAGGAGAATGGATTGAGAGTGGAAGTAAGTCAGGCATGATGGAATACTGGAGCAGATTTGATCGACTGTATGGTCTAAATTAAGAACATAGAGCATCCATCTCTACAGCAAAATACAGACCATTCAGCCCACAACTGGTGCTGAGCTTTTAACCTACTCAATGATCAGTCAAACCTTCCTTCCTACACAGGCCAGAACCCTGTGATCCACGAGCCTGTCTAAGAGTCTCCTCAATGTCCCTGATGTATCTCTCTCTACCACCACCTGTGGCAGTGCCTTCTACACACTAATTCTGCTCCCATGGCTCGTGATCATAAATCTGTTCAAATCCTGCTTTATCTATCCACCATATTGTTGTGCTGTGCTAGTTGTTGATCCTAAACCGTACACTCCTGATGACTCTTCACTGAGACATTCTCCAATTGGTCGTCAAGGTCCAACAGCCTCAACTGGCAGGAAGCATTGAGCTGGCGATCAAGAACGTTCTCCCAAAAGCAGATCAGAAATCCTCTGCTTGGTCTCCACACAGGCACTGCTACTTTCAGTATTGGTGTATAATGGAGAATAAAAGAGTGACCAGCCTATTTGTCACGTACATCGAAACATATGGTGAAATGTGTCGTTTGCATCAATGACCAACACAGCCCAAGGATGTACTAAGGGCAGCCCACAAATGTTGGCGGTGCCAACATAGCCTGCCCACAACTCCTGTCTTTGGACTGTGGGAGGAAACAGGCACACCCAGAGGAAATCCTCAGGGTCATGTGAAGAAAGTACAAGCTCTTTCCTGACAGCGGAAAGAATTGAACCCCAAAATCAGTGATCGTTGGTGCTGTAACCGATATGCTAAGGCACTGCCCCCTACACAGAGCATTAACCAGAACTAAAACCCTTTAGCAGCAGTTCTACTGGAACTGTAGGCATCAATGGCCTCAGAAGTTTTGACTCCAGGCACTGAATCCAAAGACCAGGCAGTTCACTCGGTGAGCTCTTTGATCGGGTAGCAGTGAGGGCCAATATTGTTGCTGTGTGTAGGCACCCTGCTGAGAAACAGATGCTCAGTAAAGCTTTTGGAAACTAAGTACTGAGAATTTTCTTTTGATTAATAATAAGTTTATCCCAGATTATTCCACCAGGATTTGGCCAAAAACTGGCATTTCCATCTTTCTTTGCATATAAGTCTAGAACTTGTGAATTGAATCTATCCCCACAAGAAAATAAATCTCAGAGTTGTATATGGTGACATATACGTACTTTGACAATAAGTTTACTTTCAACTTTGAAATCTCAGACTATGATGGATTGTAACTACACTGCTGTCCCAAGTGTTGAGAAAACTTTTCAAACACCTCTTTCTTTTTCTAAACTTGAAAGTTTGACAGGTTTTGTTGTTATAGAGCTTCCATCAAGGATCAATGAGGATCAATTTTATTCAGTATAAACATTTACATGTATTGGGAATTTGCTGTGGTGTGCTGGTCAGGGTAAGACATACAACAAAAAAACAAACAATTATTTAAAATTGATTAATGTCATTTCCAGTACAGAGGTGTAAAGGACAACAAAATAATTGTTACTTTGGATCCCATACAGCAAGAAAAAACAATAAGATAAAGAACACAATAGTAAAAGGAACTCAGGAAATATAAATGTATAAAGAATAAAGGATTACACAAAAAATTAAGTTGGAGTTTAAAGTACAGATATAGAATAAAATATGTATAATTATAGTGCCTGTAAAAAGTATTCACCCCCCCCAAGAAGTTTTCATGTTTTATTGTTTTACAACATTGAATCACAGTGGATTTAATCTGGCTTTTTTCGTGTCAAAGTGAGAACAGATCTCTACAATGTGACCTAAATTAATTACAAATATAAAACACAAAATTGATTGCATAAGTATTCACCCCCTTTAACATGAGACACCAAATCATCACTGGTGCAGCCGATTGGTTTTAGAAGTCACATAATTAGTGAAACGGAGATCACCTGTGTGCAGTCAAGGTGTTCTAATTGATTGCGGTAGAAATACACCTGTGTCTGGAAGGTCCCACTGCTGGTGAGTCAGTATCCTGGCAAAATCTACACCACAAGGACAAAGAACACTCCAAGCAACTCCACAAAAAGGTTATTGAAAAGAACGAGATGGATACAAGAAAATTTCCAAGTCACTGAATATCCCTTGGAGTACAGTTAAATCAATCATCAAGAAATGGAAAGAATATGGCACAGTTGTAAATTTGCCTAGAGCAGGCCATCCTCAAACACTGAGTGACTGTGCAAGAAGGGGACGAGTGAGGGAGGCCACCAAGAGACCCGTGACAACTCCGGAGGAGTTACAAGCTTCAGTGGCTGGGATGGGAGAGACTGTGCATACAACAACTGTTGCCCGGGTGCTTCACCAGTCACAGTTTTATGGGAAAGTGGCAAAGAGAATTCCACTGTTTAAAAAAAAACCTCACATGAAATCTCGGCTAGAGTTTGCCAGAAGGAATGTGGGAGACTGAAGTCAATTGGAAGAAGGTTCTATGGTTTGATGAAACCAAAATTGAGCTTCTAGGCCATCAGACTAAATGCTATGTTTGGTGTAAGCCAAGCACTGCACATCATCAAACACACCATCCCTACCGTGAAGCACAGTGGTGGCTGCATCATGCTGTGGGGATGCTTCACTGCACCAAGCCCTGGAAGGCTTGTGAAGGTAGAGGGTAAAATGAATGCAGCAAAATACAGGGAAATCCAGGAGGAAAACCTGATGCAGTCTGCAAGAGAACTGTGACTTAGGTGAAGATTTGTTTTCCAACAAGACAATGACCCCAAGCATAAAGCCAAAGCTACGCAGGAATGGCTTAAAAACAAAGTTAATGTCCTGGAGTGGCCAAGTCAGAGCCCAGACCTCAATCCATTAGAGAATTTATGGCTAGACTTGAAACAGGTTGTTCACTCACAATCCCCATGCAATCTAACAGAGCTTGAGCAGTTTTGTAAAGAAGAATGGGGAAAAATTGCAGTGTCCAGATGTCCAAAGCTGATAGAGACCTATCCCACACAGACTCAAGTCTGTAATTACTGCCAAAAGTGGATCTACTAAATACTGACTCGAAGGGGTGAATACTTATGCAATCAATTATTTTGTGTTTTATATTTGTAATTAATTTAGATCACTTTGTAGAAATTTTTCACTTTGACACGAAAAAGACTTTTTCTGTTGATCAGTGTCAAAAAAGCCAAATTAAATCCACCGTGATTCAATGTTGTAAAACAATAAAACATGAAAACATCTGGGGGTGGGGGGTGAATACTTTTTATAGGCACTGTCCATAAATACCAGCAGTCTGTTCACATTTAACACTAAGAATGTTGATGCCTCACAGTCGGGATGATGGATAAATCTGTTTTTCTGACCTGCTACAAATCAGAGGGATGAGATTCCACAGGAGCAAGTTTTATTTTATCTTATTTGGAGATACAGTGAGGAACAGGCTGTTCTGGCCCACCAGCCGCACCATCCAGCAGCCCACCGATTTAATCCTAACCAGCAGCCCACCGATTTAACCCTGACCAGCAGCCCACCGATTTAACCCTAACCAGCAGCCCACCGATTTAACCCTGACCAGCAGCCCACCGATTTAACCCTAACCAGCAGCCCACCGATTTAACCCTAACCAGCAGCCCACCGATTTAACCCTGACCAGCAGCCCACCGATTTAACCCTAACCAGCAGCCCACCGATTTAACCCTGACCAGCAGCCACCGATTTAACCCTAACCAGCAGCCCACCGATTTAACCCTAACCAGCAGCCCACCGATTTAACCCTGACCAGCAGCCCACCGATTTAACCCTAACCAGCAGCCCACCGATTTAACCCTGACCAGCAGCCCACCGATTTAACCCTAACCTAGTCACAGGACAGTTTACAATCACCAATTAACCTACTAACTGGTACATCTTTGGACTGTGGGAGGAAACCAGAGCACCCGGAGGAAACCCACACGCTCACAGGGAAAATGTATAGACGGCGCCAGAATTGAATTCTGGATTCCAGAGAGCCCCAAGCTGTAATACTGTTGTGCTGAGCAATTAATAGCATCATTTTCTAAATGAAATCAGTTAATTGGTTTATTATTGTCAGGTGTACTGAGATACAGTGGAAAAACTTCTCTGGCACACTGTTCATTCAGATCAAGTCATTGCACAGAGCATTGAAGTAGAACAAGATAAAACATTAACAGAGTGCAGAGTAAAGTGTCACAGTTACTGAGAGAGTGCTGTGCAGAGTAAAGTGTCACAGTTACTGAGAGAGTGCCGTGCAGAGTAAAGTGTCACAGTTACTGAGAGAGTGCCGTGCAGAGTAAAGTGTCACAGTTACAGAGAGAGTGCCGTGCAGAGTAAAGTGTCACAGTTACAGAGAGAGTGCCGTGCAGAGTAAAGTGTCACAGTTACAGAGAGAGTGCCGTGCAGAGTAAAGTGTCACAGTTACAGAGAGAGTGCCGTGCAGAGTAAAGTGTCACAGTTACAGAGAGAGTGCCGTGCAGAGTAAAGTGTCACAGTTACTGAGAGAGTGCCGTGCAGAGTAAGTGTCACAGTTACTGAGAGAGTGCCGTGCAGAGTAAAGTGTCACAGTTACTGAGAGAGTGCCGTGCAGAGTAAAGTGTCACAGTTACAGAGAGAGTGCCGTGCAGAGTAAAGTGTCACAGTTACAGAGAGAGTGCCGTGCAGAGTAAAGTGTCACAGTTACAGAGAGAGTGCCGTGCAGAGTAAAGTGTCACAGTTACAGAGAGAGTGCCGTGCAGAGTAAAGTGTCACAGTTACAGAGAGAGTGCCGTGCAGAGTAAAGTGTCACAGTTACAGAGAGAGTGCTGTGCAGAGTAAAGTGTCACAGTTACAGAGAGAGTGCCGTGCAGAGTAAAGTGTCACAGTTACAGAGAGAGTGCCGTGCAGAGTAAAGTGTCACAGTTACTGAGAGAGTGCCGTGCAGAGTAAAGTGTCACAGTTACAGAGAGAGTGCCGTGCAGAGTAAAGTGTCACAGTTACTGAGAGAGTGCCGTGCAGAGTAAAGTGTCACAGTTACAGAGAGAGTGCCGTGCAGAGTAAAGTGTCACAGTTACAGAGAGAGTGCCGTGCAGAGTAAAGTGTCACAGTTACAGAGAGAGTGCCGTGCAGAGTAAAGTGTCACAGTTACAGAGAGAGTGCCGTGCAGAGTAAAGTGTCACAGTTACAGAGAGAGTGCCGTGCAGAGTAAAGTGTCACAGTTACAGAGAGAGTGCCGTGCAGAGTAAAGTGTCACAGTTACAGAGAGAGTGCCGTGCAGAGTAAAGTGTCACAGTTACAGAGAGAGTGCCGTGCAGAGTAAAGTGTCACAGTTACAGAGAGAGTGCCGTGCAGAGTAAAGTGTCACAGTTACTGAGAGAGTGCCGTGCAGAGTAAAGTGTCACAGTTACTGAGAGAGTGCCGTGCAGAGTAAAGTGTCACAGTTACTGAGAGAGTGCCGTGCAGAGTAAAGTGTCACAGTTACTGAGAGAGTGCCGTGCAGAGTAAAGTGTCACAGTTACTGAGAGAGTGCCGTGCAGAGTAAAGTGTCACAGTTACTGAGAGAGTGCCGTGCAGAGTAAAGTGTCACAGTTACTGAGAGAGTGCCGTGCAGAGTAAAGTGTCACAGTTACAGAGAGAGTGCCGTGCAGAGTAAAGTGTCACAGTTACTGAGAGAGTGCCGTGCAGAGTAAAGTGTCACAGTTACAGAGAGAGTGCCATGTAGAGTAAAGTGTCACAGTTACAGAGAGAGTGCCGTGCAGAGTAAAGTGTCACAGTTACTGAGAGAGTGCCGTGCAGAGTAAAGTGTCACAGTTACTGAGAGAGTGCCGTGCAGAGTAAAGTGTCACAGTTACTGAGAGAGTGCCGTGCAGAGTAAAGTGTCACAGTTACTGAGAGAGTGCCGTGCAGAGTAAAGTGTCACAGTTACAGAGAGAGTGCCGTGCAGAGTAAAGTGTCACAGTTACAGAGAGAGTGCCGTGCAGAGTAAAGTGTCACAGTTACTGAGAGAGTGCCGTGCAGAGTAAAGTGTCACAGTTACAGAGAGAGTGCCGTGCAGAGTAAAGTGTCACAGTTACTGAGAGAGTGCCGTGCAGAGTAAAGTGTCACAGTTACAGAGAGAGTGCCGTGCAGAGTAAAGTGTCACAGTTACTGAGAGAGTGCCGTGCAGAGTAAAGTGTCACAGTTACTGAGAGAGTGCCGTGCAGAGTAAAGTGTCACAGTTACTGAGAGAGTGCCGTGCAGAGTAAAGTGTCACAGTTACTGAGAGAGTGCCGTGCAGAGTAAAGTGTCACAGTTACTGAGAGAGTGCCGTGCAGAGTAAAGTGTCACAGTTACAGAGAGAGTGCCGTGCAGAGTAAAGTGTCACAGTTACAGAGAGAGTGCCGTGCAGAGTAAAGTGTCACAGTTACAGAGAGAGTGCCGTGCAGAGTAAAGTGTCACAGTTACAGAGAGAGTGCCGTGCAGAGTAAAGTGTCACAGTTACAGAGAGAGTGCCGTGCAGAGTAAAGTGTCACAGTTACTGAGAGAGTGCCGTGCAGAGTAAAGTGTCACAGTTACAGAGAGAGTGCCGTGCAGAGTAAAGTGTCACAGTTACTGAGAGAGTGCCGTGCAGAGTAAAGTGTCACAGTTACTGAGAGAGTGCCGTGCAGAGTAAAGTGTCACAGTTACAGAGAGAGTGCCGTGCAGAGTAAAGTGTCACAGTTACAGAGAGAGTGCCGTGCAGAGTAAAGTGTCACAGTTACTGAGAGAGTGCCGTGCAGAGTAAAGTGTCACAGTTACAGAGAGAGTGCCGTGCAGAGTAAAGTGTCACAGTTACAGAGAGAGTGCCGTGCAGAGTAAAGTGACACAGTTACAGAGAGAGTGCCGTGCAGAGTAAAGTGTCACAGTTACAGAGAGAGTGCCGTGCAGAGTAAAGTGTCACAGCTACTGAGAGAGTGCCGTGCAGAGTAAAGTGTCACAGTTACTGAGAGAGTGCCGTGCAGAGTAAAGTGTCACAGTTACAGAGAGAGTGCCGTGCAGAGTAAAGTGTCACAGTTACTGAGAGAGTGCCGTGCAGAGTAAAGTGTCACAGTTACAGAGAGAGTGCCGTGCAGAGTAAAGTGTCACAGCTACTGAGAGAGTGCCGTGCAGAGTAAAGTGTTACAGTTACAGAGAGAGTGCCGTGCAGAGTAAAGTGTTACAGTTACTGAGAGAGTGCCGTGCAGAGTAAAGTGTCACAGTTACAGAGAGAGTGCCGTGCAGAGTAAAGTGTCACAGCTACTGAGAGAGTGCCGTGCAGAGTAAAGTGTCACAGTTACAGAGAGAGTGCCGTGCAGAGTAAAGTGTCACAGTTACAGAGAGAGTGCCGTGCAGAGTAAAGTGTCACAGCTACTGAGAGAGTGCCGTGCAGAGTAAAGTGTCACAGTTACTGAGAGAGTGCCGTGCAGAGTAAAGTGTCACAGCTACTGAGAGAGTGCCGTGCAGAGTAAAGTGTCACAGTTACTGAGAGAGTGCCGTGCAGAGTAAAGTGTCACAGTTACAGAGAGAGTGCCGTGCAGAGTAAAGTGTCACAGTTACTGAGAGAGTGCCGTGCAGAGTAAAGTGTCACAGTTACTGAGAGAGTGCCGTGCAGAGTAAAGTGTCACAGTTACAGAGAGAGTGCCGTGCAGAGTAAAGTGTCACAGTTACAGAGAGAGTGCCGTGCAGAGTAAAGTGTCACAGTTACTGAGAGAGTGCCGTGCAGAGTAAAGTGTCACAGTTACTGAGAGAGTGCCGTGCAGAGTAAAGTGTCACAGTTACTGAGAGAGTGCCGTGCAGAGTAAAGTGTCACAGTTACTGAGAGAGTGCCGTGCAGAGTAAAGTGTCACAGTTACTGAGAGAGTGCCGTGCAGAGTAAAGTGTCACAGTTACAGAGAGAGTGCCGTGCAGAGTAAAGTGTCACAGCTACAGAGAGAGTGCCGTGCAGAGTAAAGTGTCACAGTTACAGAGAGAGTGCCGTGCAGAGTAAAGTGTCACAGTTACTGAGAGAGTGCCGTGCAGAGTAAAGTGTCACAGTTACAGAGAGAGTGCCGTGCAGAGTAAAGTGTCACAGTTACTGAGAGAGTGCCGTGCAGAGTAAAGTGTCACAGTTACTGAGAGAGTGCCGTGCAGAGTAAAGTGTCACAGTTACAGAGAGAGTGCCGTGCAGAGTAACAAGAAGCTGCAAGGTCATAATGAGCTAGATTGACACTCATCAACCTCCACTTTCAATGCACTCAATCACTTGGCCTCCACAGCAGTCTGTAAGAATTAATTCCTCAGATTCCCTTGCCTTTGGTTAAAGAAATTCCTCCTCATCTCTGTTCTAAAGGGGTGTCGTCTGGTCCTGAATTCCCCCAGTATAGGAAACATCCTCTCCACATCCACTCTATATAGGCCTTTAAATATTTGATAAATTTCAATGAGATTCCCCCCCCATTCTTCTAAATTCCAGTGAGTACAGGCCCAAAGCCATTGAATGCTCCTCATATGTTAACCCTTTCATTCCCTGAATCATTTTTGTGAACCTCCTCTGAACCCTCTCCAATGCCAGCTTATACATTCTTAGATAAGGGGCCCAAAACTGCTCAGAAATCTCCAAATGTGGTCTGAGCAATATCTTATAAAGCCTCAACATTAAGTCCTTTGATTTCCTGTCATTGTCTCATGGAAGGACAGGGACAGTGATGGGGAAACATTTGATCTACTCCGGGCCCATTCACAGATCCAGGCAGCGGGGCTGTGGAGTCCGCTGAGCCTCAGTAACTACCTGCTCCACTTCTGAGGATACATCGATGCCCAGCTGTCCCTGGAGAGCAAGCACTCTGTGTCCACTGGTTTCTTGGATGCAGTCTGGACCTGGTGGGTTCTGCAGTGAATAATAACAAGCTTCTAAACCATGGCCTCCATGCCTCCCTCTACAAGTAGATCCCTGCCTTCCTCATCAGGAGACCGCTGTCAGTGTCTTTCATTAACAGCATCTCCAGCTCGCATGCAACACAGGTGCACCTCAAGGATGCGTGCTTAGCCTGCGGCAATCGGAATCAGAATTAGTTTATTATTGTCACATGTACTGAGGGACAGTGAAAAACTTGTCTTGCATACAAATCAGGTCGTTACACAGTGCATTGAGGTAGAACAAGGCAAACAATATTAGAATGCAGAATAAAGTGTTAGGACAGCAGAAGGTTGGGGACTCAGCCGGCCACATCACAGGCACAGCTCTCATCACCATTGAGGGCATCTTCAAATGGCGATGCCCCAGGGAGGTGTCATCCATCATTAAGCAGCCTCACTCTGCAGATTTCTGAATGATCCATGAACACTACCTCGCTGTGTTGCTCTCGTTTTCAACTGCTTGTTTATTTTTTTATATTTCCTATTGTCCATTAGGGTGATTTTTATGTTTTCTAATGAACTGCTGCTGCAAAAACAACAAATTTCACAACGACGTCAGTGATAGTGTTTCTGGGCGGCAGAGAAAGTGCAGTGCAGGGAGGTGATAAGGTGCAGGATCATAACAAAGTAGATTATGAGGTCAAGAGCCAAGTTGAAGTTTAATTGTCATACAACCATGTGCATGTATAAAGCTTTAAGGTGCAAAGCTCAGTACGTACCACCATGTTAATTAATTAATTTATTTAGTGATACAGCAAGGAAGAGACATTCTGACCCAACAACCCCCGACAAACCTGATTAACCCTAACTAACCTCAGGATGATCTACAATGACCAGTTAACCGAGCCGGTACATCTTTAGACTGGGGGAGGAAACTGCAGGACCCAGGAAAAGCCACACATTCCACAGAGACTCCTTACAGAGCAGCACCAGAATCGAACTCCAAACCCCAACGCCCAGCTGTAACTACTATGCACCGGGCACACAGCACATACAGTCACAACAACACAGTATCAGCACAAGACCCTGAGTGGCATGGCTTGAAGATTGGTGGTGCACGGGATGTTTCTGCAAGAACAAGCACACTGTTTATCTCAGCCGCCGCTTGCCTTCCAGGGAGTGAACATTGGAGGGCAGCACCAGTGGGACAGCCGGCCTGCAGGGGACAGGCCCCAACCCAGCTCAGATCAGCCGATTGCTCTGTGTTTCCACACTCATCACCCTGTGTCTGGACACAGGTCAAATGTCATTTCCAAATCTGACAATGGCAGAATCGCAGATGACAGGGAGGCGATTTAAACTAAATAGTAGGGGGTGAGTTCAACAGATTGGACAAGTATGGATAAAGTGAAAGAGAAAAGTGGGGATAAAGTAAAAGAAAAAGTTAAAAAAGAGAAAAGTAAGGGTGGAGTGCAGGAAAGTCAAATGCAAAAGAGACAAAGATTACTGGATTTTAAAAGCACAATGAGTGTAAGGGCACTTTATCTGAATGCCTGTAGTATTCAAAACAAGGTCAGTGAACTTGTGGCACAAATCAGTACAAAGGGGTGTGATTTAGTGGACATTACAGAGATGTGGTTGCAGGGTGGAGAGGATTGGGAATCAGTTATCCAAGGATATCAGGTAATATGGAAAGATAGGCAGGAAGGTAAGGGAAGTAGATTAGCGCTCTTAATTAAAGGTGAGATCAGGATGATAGTGAGAGATGATATAAGATCTAAGAAGCAGAATGCTGAACACATCTGGGTAGAGATTAGGAATAGTAAAGGGAAAAATCACTGGTGGGAGTTGTCTATCAACCACTGAATAATAACATTACAGTGGCACAGGCAATAGACAGAGAAATAACTGAGGCATGTAAGAATGGACAGCAGTTATGGGGGCTAACTTACACATAAATTGGGTGAATCAAATTGGTTGAGGCAGTCTTGAGGAGGACTTCATAGAATGCAAACGTGAAGGCTTTCTTGAGCAGCGTGTTACTGAACCTACGAGGGAACGTGCTGTCTTAGATCTGGTCCTGCGCAATGAGACAGTTAAAATCAGTGATCTTGTAGCTAGGGATCCTCTTGGAAAGAGTGATCACAGTATGATTGAATTGCTTGTGCAAATGGAGGGTGCAATAGTTAGATCTAAAAACAGTGTATTATGCTAAACAAGGGAGACTACAATGAGATGAGGGAAGATTTGGATAGAGTAGACTGGGAACACAGACCATATGGTGGGATGGTTGAGGAACGGTGGAAGACTTTCAAAGAGATTTTTCACAGTGCTCAACAGAAGTACATTCCAGTTAAAAACAAGGACAGTAAGGGTGGGGAGAGCCAGTATTGGATAAGTAAGGAAATAAAAGAAGGCATCAAACTAAAAGCTCGTGCATACAAAGTCACCAAGAGTAGTGGGAAACTGGAAGATTGGGAAAACTTTAAAAAGCAACAAAGAACCTATAAACGAGCAATAAAGAAAGGGAAGAGAGATTATGAAAATAAACTAACACAAAATATAAAAATGGATGGTAAAAGTTTATAATAATTATGTAAAGTGGAAAAGGGGTGGCCAAAGTGAACGTAGGTCCGTTGGAGGATGAGAAGGGGGAATCGAGATTGAGTAATGAGGAAATGGCCAAGTATTTGTGTGGTCTTCATGGTGGAGACTCTAACGTGCCAAAGAGAGATGTTTTGGATGTGATGTGATGGGAGGTGAGGACCTCGATGCAATAGTTATCACTAAAGAGGTGGTGCTGAGCAAACTTGTGGGCCTGAAGATAGACAAGTCCCCCGGTCCTGATGGAATGCATCCCAGAGTACTGAAAAAAATGGCAGAGGTTATAGTAGAGTCTTTGGTGATAATTTACCAAAATTCTCAACTCTGGCCAGGTCCCAGTGGATTGGAAGAAGGCAAATGTCATACCACTGTAGACAGAACTATGTTAGTTGTTAACTATGTTAGATGTTAACTATGTTAGTTTAACATCTGTAGTTGGGAAAGTGCTTGAAGCTATCATTGAAAAAGAAATAGTGAGGCATCTGGAAAGAAATGGATCCATCAGGCAGACACAGCATGGATTCAGCAAATGCAGGTCTTGTTTGACAAACTTTTAATACCCTAATGCGTACAATCATCACAGTGATATTTGATTCTGCGCTTCGCACTCCCTGAAGTACAAGTCGAAGTAAATATAATAAAAATTTAAATTATAAATCATAATTAGAAAATAGAAAAGGGAAAGTAAGGTAGTGCAAGTCAGGCCCAGATCCGGGTCAGCAGCTGGAAAGAAGTTGTGGCGACCCACTTTCTGCGCAGGCTCACAAATAGCCAGCGTGCGGGGGGAGACTTTGGTAATGCACCTCTGACGTCATTTCCACCCGGAGAGGGCGGGCGCTAGGGATTTAAATGCCAGCACTGCGAAGTTTGAATAAACTAGTCTCGAAACGACTTACCGACTGCGTGTCGTTATTTCAGCACATCGCTACATTGGTGACCCCGACGGTCCAAACGGGATTTGGACCAAAGATGACCGACTCTTCATCTGTTCACGCAGTTTCAACTTTCTGGACGCTGCGACCACGTGTGTGGTTTAGCCAAGCAGAAGCCCAGTTCCAGATTCGGCAGATATCTTCTGATTCCACGCGTTACTACCACGTGGTGAGCGCCCTTGAGATTGAGAGGGGATCTGATTGCAAGATATTAGATCATTAAGGGATTGGACAAGATAGAGGCAGGAAATATGTTCCAGATGCTGGGAGAGTCCAGTACCAGAGGGCATGGTTTGAGAATAAGGGGTAGGTCATTTAGGACAGAGTTAAGGAAAAACTTCTTCTCCCAGAGAGTTGTGGGGATCTGGAATGCACTGCCTCGGAAGGCAGTGGAGGCCAATTCTCTGGATGCTTTCAAGAAGGAGCTAGATAGGTATCTTATGGATAGGGGAATCAAGGGAAATGAGGACAAGGCAGGAACCGGGTATTGATAGTAGATGATCAGCCATGATCTCAGAATGGTGGTGCAGGCTCGAAGGGCCGAATGGTCTACTTCTGCACCTATTATCTATTGTCTATTGACCAGGAGATGGCTGCCCAGGTTGCGGATTTCATACAGTCGCCCCCGGAAGAAGGCAAATATGAAGCATTCAAAGCGCTGCTCATTGGGACCTTTGGCCTCTCATGGCGTGAGCGGTGTTCCCGCCTGCTTCATCTGGACGGTTTGGGAGACAGACTACCGTCAGCATTGATGAACGAGATGCTGGCTCTGGCTGACGGACACAAGCCCTGCCTCATGTTTGAGCAAGCGTTCCTAGAGCAACTGCCCGAGGACATACATCTGCTGCTGGCCGACGCAGATCTCAGCGACCCCCGGAAGGTGGCGGCCCGGGCAGACGTGCTGTGGAAAGCCAAGAGGGAGAGCGTGGCGTCCGTCGGTCAGATTACCAGGCCACACGCCCAACAGCAGACCAGACCAGGCCCGGCGGGGGGACACAGAGGCAGGAGTGAGGAGGCCAGTGAACAGTGGTGTTTCTACCACCAGCGGTGCGGCACAAAAGCCCGCCATTGTCACCCACCCTGCAAGGGCCAGGGCCAGGGCCAGCTGCCGCTAATGACTGTGGCGGCTGGCCACCAGGACAGCCTCTTGCACGTCTGGGACAAACAGTCGGGACGCCGCTTCTTGGTCGACACCGGAGCGGAAATCAGCATCTTGCCCCCGACGGGGTACGACACCCGCAACAGGAAGCCAGGACCCAACCTGAGGGCCACAAACGGCAGCACGATACGGACCTACGGCACCCACACAGTGCAGCTGCAGTTCGGCGCCAGCTGGTTCACATGGGACTTCACACTGGCCGCGGTGGCCCAACCACTCCTGGGGGCGGACTTCTTGCGAGCTCACAGCCTGCTGGTCGACTTGCAAGGGAAAAGACTGGTACATGCCGAGACTTTCCAGACATTCTCCCTGGGTGAAGCCAAGTTGCCGGCCCTACACCTGGACTCCATCACGCTGTCAGACAACGAATTCACCAGAATCCTGGTGGACTTTCCATCGATTCTGGCACCGCAGTTCGTGGCAGCCATGCCCAGACACAGGGTTCAGCACCACATCCCGACCCAGGGACCACCCCTCCACACCCGCGCACGAAGGCTCCCCCCGGAAAAGCTCCACCTGGTGAAGGAGGAGTTCAAGAGGATGGAGGGATTGGGGATCGTACGGAGGTCTGACAGCCCATGGGCCTCCCCCCTGCACATGGTGCCCAAAGCAGCTGGGGGTTGGAGACCATGCGGCGACTACCACAGACTGAACGAGGCTACAACTCCAGACCGCTACCCCATGCCGCACATACAGGACTTTGCAGCAAACCTGCACGGGGCAAGAATATTTTCCAAAGTAGACCTCGTCCGGGAATACCATTAAATCCTGGTGCACCCTGAAGACATCCCCAAAACGGCACTTATCACCCCATTCGGCCTGTTCGAGTTCCTCCGAATGCCATTTGGCCTGAAGAATGCCGCACAGACGTTCCAGCGGCTAATGGACACGGTGGGGCGCGACCTGGACTTTGCGTTCATCTATTTGGACAACATCCTTATAGCCAGCAGTAGTTGCCAGGAGCATCTGTCCCACCTCCGCCAGCTCTACTCCCACCTGAGTGATTTTGGCCTCACGATCAACCTGGCCAAATGCCAGTTCAGTCTCGATACCATCGACTTCCTGGGCCACAGGATTACCAAAGACGGGGCAACACCTCTGCCCGCCAAGGTAGACGTGATCCGCCACTTTGCCCTGCCCAACACGGTCAAAGGCCTACAGGAGTTCGTTGGTATGGTGAACTTCTACCACCGTTTCCTCCCCTCAGCAGCCCGTATCACGCGCCCTTTGTACACCCTGATGTTGGGTAAAGGCATGGACATTACTTGGGATGAGGAGGCCGCGGCCGCTTTCGTCAAAGCCAAGGAAGCCTTGGCAGATGCCGCGATGCTGGTGCACCCCAGAACGGACGTTCCGACCGCCCTCACGGTGGACGCATCCGACACAGCAGTCGGTGAGGTGCTGGAGCAACTCATCAACGGGTGCTGGCAACCCCTGGCGTTCTTCAGCAAGCACCTACAGCCACCCGAGCTCAAGTACAGTGCTTTCGACCGGGAACTGTTGTCACTGTATCTGGCAATCCAGCATTTCAGGTACTTCTCAGAAGGCAGGTCGTTCACCGCGTTCACGGACCACAAACCGTTGACCTTCACGTTCACGAAGGTGTCCGATCTCTGGTCAGCCCGCCAGCAGCGACATCTGTCCTACATCTCCGAGTACACGACAGACATCCAGCGTGTCTCAGGAAAGGACAACGTCTTGGCGGACGCACTCTCCAGACCAGCTATCCTAGCCCTGTCCCTGGGGGTGGACTATGCAGCACTGGCAGAGGCGCAGCAGGCAGACGACGAGATGCCCAGCTACAGGACCGCAGTCTCGGGTTTGCAGCTGCAAGACTTTCTCGTAGGTCCAGGTGAGAGGACCCTCCTGTGCGACGTGGCTACCGGCCAACCTCGCCCCATCGTCCCGGCAGCCTGAAGGCGGTGAGTTTTTGACTCCATACACGGTTTGGCGCACCCATCTACCAGGACAACCGTACGGCTGGTCTTCAGCAAGTTCACGTGGCATGAACTTCGCAAGCAGGTCAGTGAATGGGCCAGAATGTGCGCGCAGTGCCAAACAGCCAAGGTGCAGCGGCACACTAAAGCCCCGCCGCAGCAGTTCGAACCCACCCACCGGAGGTTCGACCACATTCATGTGGATATCGTGGGCCCCCTACCAGTGTCCCAAGGAGCGCGGTACCTCCTAACTATGGTAGACCGGTTCACGAGGTGGTCAGAGGCGGTCCCGCTGACCGACACATCTGCCGATTCCTGTGCCCGAGCACTGATTGCAACTTGGGTAGCATGCTTCGGGGTACCGGCCCACATTATCTCCGACAGAGGCGCCCAGTTCACCTCCAGCCTGTGGTCGGCTGTGGCCAGCCTGTTGGGAACGCAGCTGCACCACACAACTGCCTACCATCCACAGTCGAACGGACTAGTGGAACGCTTCCACCGTCACTTGAAGTCAGCTCTCATGGCCCGCCTGAGAGGACCTAACTGGGTGAACGAGCTTCCCTGGGTCCTGCTTGGAATTCGTACAGTGCCCAAAGAGGATCTGCACGCCTCGTTGGCCAAGTTGGTGTACAGCGCGCCCCTGGGCATCCCGGGAGAGTTCATACCAGCCCCAAGGGGGCAAGAGGAAGAACCCGCAGCTGTCCTGGACAGGCTACGCGAAAGGCTCGGCAACCTGGCCCCCGTACCAACTTCACAGCACGGTAAGTTTGTGTTTGTACGAAGGGGCGGACACCGGGCACCGCTACAGCGGCCGTACGAGGGGCCGTTCAAGGTGATGAACAACAACGGGTCCATGTACGTTCTGGACATTAGGGGGAGAGAGGAGGTTTTCACGGTGGACCGACTCAAACCAGCCCATGTGGACTTGGCGCAGCCGGTCGCGGTTCAGGCACTGCAGCGCAGAGGCAGACCTCCCAAACAGAGGCTGATCCAGACTGTGGACATTGGGGGGTGTATCGCCGGTTCTGGGGGGGGGGGGTTATGTGGCGACCCACTTTCTGCGCAGGCGAAGCGGCTCACAAATAGCCAGCGCGCGGGGGGAGACTTTGGTAATGCACCTCTGACGTCATTTCCACCCGGAGAGGGCGGGCGCTAGGGATTAAATGCCAACACCGCGAAGCTTGAATAAACTCGTCTCGAAACGACTTATCGACTGCGTGTCGTTATTTCAGCACATCGCTACATTTGTTCCCAAATCTGGCCATACGAATCTTCAAGCTCCTGAACCTTCTCCCAGAGGGAAGAGGGACAAAAAGTGTGTTGGCTGGGTTACTTTGAGTTCTTTGAGGATATAACAAGCGCAGTGGATAGAGGGGAACAGATGGATGTAATTTACTTGGATTTACAGAAGGCTTTTGATAAGGTGCCACATAACAGATTTCCCCATAAGTTAAGATGCAGAGAGTTGGGGGTGATGTATTAGCATGGAGAGAGGATTGGTTAACTAATAGAATGCAGAGAGTTGGGGGTGATGTATTAGCATGGAGAGAGGGTTGGTTAACTAATAGAATGCAGAGAGTTGGGGTGATGTATTAGCATGGAGAGAGGGTTGGTTAACTAATAGAATGCAGAGAGTTGGGGTGATGTATTAGCATGGAGAGAGGGTTGGTTAACTAATAGAATGCAGAGAGTTGGGGTGATGTATTAGCATGGAGAGAGGGTTGGTTAACTAATAGAATGCAGAGAGTTGGGGTGATGTATTAGCATGGAGAGAGGGTTGGTTAACTAATAGAATGCAGAGAGTTGGGGGTGATGTATTAGCATGGAGAGAGGGTTGGTTAACTAATAGAATGCAGAGAGTTGGGGTGATGTATTAGCATGGAGAGAGGATTGGTTAACTAATAGAATGCAGAGAGTTGGGGTGATGTATTAGCATGGAGAGAGGGTTGGTTAACTAATAGAATGCAGAGAGTTGGGGGTGATGTATTAGCATGGAGAGAGGGTTGGTTAACTAATAGAATGCAGAGAGTTGGGGGTGATGTATTAGCATGGAGAGAGGATTGGTTAACTAATAGAATGCAGAGAGTTGGGGGTGATGTATTAGCATGGAGAGAGGGTTGGTTAACTAATAGAATGCAGAGAGTTGGGGGTGATGTATTAGCATGGAGAGAGGGTTGGTTAACTAATAGAATGCAGAGAGTTGGGGTGATGTATTAGCATGGAGAGAGGGTTGGTTAACTAATAGAATGCAGAGAGTTGGGGGTGATGTATTAGCATGGAGAGAGGGTTGGTTAACTAATAGAATGCAGAGAGTTGGGGTGATGTATTAGCATGGAGAGAGGGTTGGTTAACTAATAGAATGCAGAGAGTTGGGGGTGATGTATTAGCATGGAGAGAGGGTTGGTTAACTAATAGAATGCAGAGAGTTGGGGTGATGTATTAGCATGGAGAGAGGGTTGGTTAACTAATAGAATGCAGAGAGTTGGGGTGATGTATTAGCATGGAGAGAGGGTTGGTTAACTAATAGAATGCAGAGAGTTGGGATACATGGGTGTTTCTCTGGTTGGCAATCAGTGGTGAGCGGTGTGTCACAGGGGTTGTTAACGATCTGGAAGAGTGGACAGAGTATAATGTATCTATGTTTGCTGAAAACACTAAATTGAGTGGAAAAGCAAATTGTGCAGTGGATACGGAGAGTCTGCAAAGAGATATAAATAGATTGAGTGGACAGGGGTCTGGCAGATGCAGTACGATGTTGGTAAATGCAGGGTCATCCACTTTGGAAGGAAAAACAGAAGAGCAGATTATTATTTAAATGGTGAAAGATTGCATCATGCTGTTGTGCAGAGAACTTGGGAGTGTTTGTGCATGAATCACATAAGGTTGGTTTGCAGGTGCAACAGGCTATCAAGAAGGCAAACGGAATGTTGGCCTTCATTGCTGGAAGGATTGAATTCAAGAGCAGGGAGGTTACGCTGCAACTGTACAGGGTACCAGTGAGGCCGCACCTGGAGTACTGTGTGCAGTTCTGGTCTCCGTACTTGAGGAAGGATACACTGGCTTTGGAGGCAGTGCAGAGGAGGTTCACCAGGTTGATTCCAGAGATGAGGGGGTTAGACTATGAGGAGAGACTGAGTCACCTGGACTGTACTCACTAGAAATCAGAAAGATGAGAGGAGATCTTATAGAAACATATAAAATTATGAAAGGGATAGATAAGATAGAGACAGGAAAGTTGTTTCCACTGGTAGGTTGAGTGAGTGACAGATTTCCTCTTTGGAGTGAAGGAGGGTGAAAGGTGACGATTGAGGTGTACAAGATGATAAGAGGCAGAGATCGAGTGGACAGCCAGTAACATTTTTCCCAGGGTGGAAATGGGTAATATGGGAAGGCATAACTTAAAGGTGATTGGAAGAATGTATGGAGGGGGATGTCAGAAGTAGAGGTTAGGGTTAGGGTTGTACAGAGTGATGGGGTGTGCTCTCCGAGGTAGTGGTTGAGGCAGATACATTAAGAGAATCTTAGACATGTGGATGATAGAAAAACGGAGGCTATGTGAGAGGGAAGGGTTAAATTGATCTTGGATGGGTTAAGAAGTCAGCACAAAATTATGGTCTGAAGGGCCTACACCACTGTTCCCTCTAAGCTGAGCGGGTGCACGGCCGCCCAGTCACCGAAATGCTCCCGTGCACAAAGCCTTTGTTGCCGCACGGCTGGGACTGGAGCAGCTAGAAAAGGTTTACAAAATGTGAAAGATTTTCTCTGTTGTGCTGCGTTTCATTAATAAATAAAATCCAAAGAATGTGATTCTTAAACTTTCAGTCTAAATATTCATTGTTTGCATATTACCAAAAAACATTTGAAGTTTTCAGGCTGTGTAAAAATTTCCTGCTTAGAGCGATGGTGGTCCGTGCCGAGATGGGTTTAGGGTTAGGGTTTAGGGTTTAGGGTGAGGGTGAGGGTTAGGGTGAGGGTGAGGGTGAGGGTTAGGGTTAGGGTTAGGGTTAGGGTTAGGGTTAGGGTGAGGGTTAGGGTTTAGGGTGAGGGTTAGGGTTAGGGTTAGGGTTAGGGTGAGGGTTAGGGTTTAGGGTGAGGGTTAGGGTGAGGGTTAGGGTTAGGGTTAGGGTTAGGGTTTTGGTTAGGGTGAGGGTTAGGGTTTAGGGTGAGGGTTAGGGTTAGGGTGAGGGTTAGGGTTAGGGTTAGGGTTAGGGTTAGGGTTAGGGTGAGGGTTAGGGTTTAGGGTGAGGGTTAGGGTGAGGGTTAGGGTTAGGGTTAGGGTGAGGGTTAGGGTTTAGGGTGAGGGTTAGGGTGAGGGTTAGGGTGGTCCGTGCCGAGATGAGAGGGTTAGGGTTAGGATGGTCCATGCCGAGATGAGAGGGTTAGGGTTAGGGTGGTCCATGCCGAGATGGGTTAGGGTTAGGGTGGTCCGTGCCGAGATGGGTTAGGGTTAGGGTGGTCCGTGCCGAGATGAGAGGGTTAGGGTTAGGGTGGTCCATGCCGAGATGGGTTAGGGTTAGGGTGGTCCGTGCCGAGATGAGAGGGTTAGGGTTAGGGTGGTCCGTGCTGAGATGGGTTAGGGTTAGGGTGGTCCGTGCTGAGATGGGTTAGGGTTAGGGTGGTCCATGCCGAGATGAGAGGGTTAGGGTTAGGGTGGTCCGTGCCGAGATGAGAGGGTTAGGGTTAGGTTGGTCCGTGCCGAGATGAGAGGGTTAGGGTTAGGGTTAGGGTTAGGGTGGTCCGTGCTGAGATGGGTTAGGGTTAGGGTGGTCCGTGCTGAGATGGGTTAGGGTTAGGGTGGTCCGTGCCGAAATGAGAGGGTTAGGGTTAGGGTGGTCCGTGCCGAGATGGGTTAGGGTTAGGGTGGTCCGTGCCGAGATGAGAGGGTTAGGGTTAGGGTGGTCCGTGCCGAGATGAGAGGGTTAGGGTTAGGGTCGTCCGTGCCGAGATGAGAGGGTTAGGGTGGTCCGTGCCGAGATGAGAGGGTTAGGGTTAGGGTGGTCCGTGCCGAGATGGGTTAGGGTTAGGGTGGTCCGTGCCGAGATGAGAGGGTTAGGGTTAGGGTGGTCCGTGCCGAGATGAGAGGGTTAGGGTTAGGGTGGTCCGTGCCGAGATGAGAGGGGTCTGGTCTATGTAAACTTTACCCTCACACCCTAAGCCTATGAGGGCCCTGTAGCACATCCTCCCTCACTTTAGAAGCAGACTCTGTCAGTCCATCTGTTGCAACTTGATAAGTTTCTTTCAGTTCTGTCATGAAATCTGTAATCCAGGCTTTGACTGTCTTGTAACTAGTGATGAGGCGGTGATGTGATGTGAGTTCCGAGATCAATGAATGGTGGCAATCGATTGTGTCACTGAATAGTGATTCAAACAAGTAACAGACTTGCAGTTTGAGAATTTGACCTCAGTTGAGAAAGGAACCGCATTGATCAGAATCAGAGCCTGGTTTAATATCACTGACAGATGACGTGATATTTGTTGTTTTGCTGCAGCAGTTCAGTACAGACATAAAGTTACTATAAATTGCTAAATAGATAAATAGTGCTGATTTTGTTCATGGACCGTTCAGAAATCGGGGGCAGAGGGGAAGAAGCTCTTACTGAGTGTGTGTCTTCAGGCTCCTGTAGGAGGGGGCGATCTCATTGACTATTGAAAGGCTTCAATAGAGCGGATGTAGAGAGGATGTTTCCCATAGTGAGGGAGTCCAGGACCAGAGGGCACAGCCTCAGAATGCAGGGACATCCGTTTAGAATGGTGATAAAGAGGAATTTCCTTAGCCAGAGAGTGGTGAATTTGTGGAATTAATTGCCAAAGATGGCTATGGACGGCAAGTCATATTTAAGGCAGAGGCTGATTGTTGATTAGTCAGGGCATGAAGGGATATGGGGAGAAAGCAGGAGATTGGGGCTGAGAGGGAAATGGGTGAACCATGATGAAATGGTGAAATCACGATGGGCTAAATGGTCTAACTCTGCTCATACATCTTCTGGTCTGATGGTATCTCCTCCCTGGTGACAAGGGCATTGGCCTGGATGGGGAGCACAAAGCTGGTCACCGAATTATAGGAAAGATGTCAACAAAATAGAGAGAGTACAGAGAAGATTTACTAGAATGTTACCTGGGTTTCAGCACCTAAGTTACAGGGAAAGGTTGAACAAGTTAGGTCTTTATTCTTTGGAGCGTAGAAGGTTGAGGGGGGACTTGATAGAGGTATTTAAAATTATGAGGGGGATAGATAGAGTTGACGTGGATAGGCTTTTCCCATTGAGAGTAGGTGAGATTCAAACAAGAGGACATGAGTTGAGACTTAGGGGGCAAAAGTTTAAGGGTAACATGAGGGGGAATTTCTTTACTCAGAGAGTGGTAGCTGTGTGGAATGAGTTTCCAGTAGAAGTGGTAGAGGCAGGTTCGATTTTGTCATTTAAAGTAAAATTGGATAGGTATATGGACAGGAAAGGAATGGAGGGTTATGGGCTGAGTGCGGGTCGGTGGGACTTGGTGAGAGTAAGCGTTCAGCACGGACTAGAAGGGCCGAGATGGCCTGTTTCCGTGCTGTAATTGTTATATGGTTATGTGGTATCTCCTCCCTGGTGACAAGGGCATCAGTCTGGACGGGGAGCACAAAGCTGCCTATCATTGTGACCGCTTCACTAAATGTTTTAGGGAGGTCACGCTGTCTTGGGTCCAGATGTGTTCCCACTTCCAACACAGCTGATTGACCCTATACTGTGTTAGCAAGCCATCCCATAATGTCAAACACTGCCAACCCATCAGCTTGACCAATCCCGCCAGCACCTTCTCAGGTAACCAGGGAGAGGGAGTCACCGGCATTATCTACAGTCGGTGTAGAATAAAGAAGGCATCATCTGGTCCATGCCATTGTCTCACAGATATAATCACCACCATTGACCATTTGATGCTGGAAATCTTGATCACCACACACAAAGTGCTGGAGGAACGCAGCAGGCCAGGTGGCATCTATGAAGGGTCTCAGCCCAAAATATCGACTGCGTATTCCTCTCCATAGACGCTGCCCGACCTGCTCAGTTCCTCCAATATTTTTGTGTGTGTTCCTCTGGATTTCCAGCAACTACAGAATGGTTTCTGTTTGGGACTAGTTTAAATGGGAATTTTGATCAGCATTGACTGGTAAGGCCAAAGAGCCTGTTTCTGTATTCTACGACTGTGTGGCTGTATGAATGGTGTGTGGGAGAGTGAGCAGGCACAGGAAGTGTGACCATCTGTCCCCCTCACTGACACAGCGAGCCACCTGGTCCCTAATCGTTGTTGCTCAGTGGCGTGGAGAGAGAAGGGACAAGGAACTGCCCGTCCCCACCTATCTATCCTGCCAATGCTTGTCCATGTCAGGAGAGAGAACATGTATCTGCACACCCACGGCACGTACACACATCTGTAGACGCACACAGACACAGGGATTGACATTCTCCACACACAGATACACACTCACACACACACACACACTCACTTACACTCATACATACACACAGACGCACTCGCACACTCACACACACACACGCATTTACACTCATACATACACACAGACGCACTCGCACACACACACTCACACACACACATACTCACACACACTCACACACGCATTTACACTCATACATACACACAGACACACTCGCACACACACACACACACACACACAGACGCACTCACACTCACACACGCATTTACACTCATACATACACACAGACGCACTCACACACACACATACACACACAGACACAGACACATTTACACTCATACATACACACAGACGCACTCGCACACACACACTCACACACACACATACTCACACACACTCACACACGCATTTACACTCATACATACACACAGACACACTCGCACACACACACACACACACACACACAGACGCACTCACACTCACACACGCATTTACACTCATACATACACACAGACGCACTCACACACACACACACAGACACATTTACACTCATACATACACACAGACGCACTCGCACACACACACACACACACAGACGCACTCACACACGCATTTACACTCATACATACACAGACGCACTCGCACACACACACACTCAGACACATTTACACTCATACATACACACAGACACACTCGCACACACACACACACACACAGACGCACTCACACTCACACACGCATTTACACTCATACATACACACAGACGCACTCGCACACACACACTCACACACACATACTCACACACACTCACACACGCATTTACACTCATACATACACACAGACGCACTCACACACACGCATTTACACTCATACATACACACAGTCACACTCACACACACACACGCATTTACACTCATACATACACACAGACGCACTCACACACACACACGCATTTACACTCATACATACACACAGTCACACTCACACACACACACGCATTTACACTCATACATACACACAGTCACACTCACACACACACACGCATTTACACTCATACATACACACAGTCACACTCACTCACACACACGCATTTACACTCATACATACACACAGTCACACTCACACACACACACGCATTTACACTCATACATACACACAGACGCACTCACACACACGCATTTACACTCATACATACACACAGTCACACTCACACACACACACGCATTTACACTCATACATACACACAGTCACACTCACACACACACACGCATTTACACTCATACATACACACAGATGCACTCACACACACACACGCATTTACACTCATACATACACAGTCACACTCACACACACACACACTCACACACACGCATTTACACTCATACATACACACAGACGCACTCACACACACACATACTCACACACACACACACAGACACATTTACACTCATACATACACACAGTCACATTCACACTCACACACACAGAGACGCACTCACACACACTCACACACGCTTTCCTCGCGTGTATCAGTAGATAGATAGATAGATAGATAGATAGATAGATAGATAGATAGATAGATACTTTATTCATCCCCATGGGGAAATTCAACTTTTTTTTTGAGGATTGAGTATTGAGGATATTACGGGGATTGGGAAGTTCAGATGCTTGTTTATGAGGGAGAGAGAGGCTGCTCTTCGCGTGTCTCTGAATGCTGGCGCCCCGTGGAACCCGGCCAGGCCTGAGTAAATATTTAAGGAAGGGTTGCGCGTTGCTGGACGTGCCGCGGCTAGGGATCGGGGCAGGAGTTGAGCACGGCCGACGTGCCGGCATGTGAGTGCGGTCCGGGGCGCTCGCCGACACTCTCTGGTGGGTGAAAACCGCAGGGGAGGGAGGCAGACCTCCACGGGAAGAGGCGGGGACCACTGACCGGACCCCCAGCACCCCGAGAGGAATGCGGGGCATACTGTCAGGGCGCGGGGTCACTGGCGGAACCCCGGTCTGAGAGGTGGAGGGGTGGGGAGAGTCTGTGTGGGAGGAGAGAAAGGAGAAAGAGGGAGTAGGGCGAGCGTGGGAGGGGAAAGAGTGGCGGGGAATGAAGTGGAGAGAGGGGAAGGGCGGGAAAGCGAGAGGGAGAACTGGGGGGCAAGAGGGTAAAGGAGGGGAAGATGAGGGGAGGGATGAGGAAAAGGGAAAGGAGGTTAAAGGAGGAGCAATTGAGGAAAGGGAGTGGGAGAGGGGAAGGGGAGAGATGAAGTTGAGGGAGGAAAGGGGGGTAGCGAGGGAGGAGAGAGGGAAGCGAGAAATTAATTTGAGGGGAGAGGTGGAGCGAGTGAGAAGTTGAGGAGAGGGGGGGCGAGGGGCAGAGAGGGAGAAACGAACGAGGAGAGAGGTCGCGAGGGAGGAGAGAAGGGAGAGAAGCTGAGGAGGGAGGAGGGAGAGGTTAAGTTGAGGAAAGAGGGGGAGTGAGGGGGAGAGAAGTTGAGAGAGGGGGAGCGAGAGTAGAGATGAAGTTGGGGCGTGGGAGGAGGGAGGGAGAGAAGAAGCTGAGGAGGGAAAGGGGGAGATGTTAAGTTGAGGAAAGAGGGGGAGAGAAGGGAGAGTTGAGAGGGGGAGGGAGAGATGAAGTTGAGGCGAGGGGGGAGAGTGGTTACTCGCGGACAGACTGTGCAGTCTTTATGGAGAGGGTCGCGCTCCAGACAAATCTTTAGCCGAACAGCTGAAGATATTGCGCGGATTTGTAACGCAAAGGTCACATGGAAACACTTTCCAGCTGTTTTGGGGACTGTGGCGTTGGTAGAAGGTGCCGGCCCCACCATCAGAGCAACACGCCGCCGGGCAGCTAGAGACCCGGTGAGACTGGCAAATGTGAGCGGGCTGGGCAAGTTATGAAGGTTTATTAACTGATTGTTTTTGTGTATTTTCGTTGCTTCCTGCCAAATGCACGCGGTTGCCTCGAGATACCCAGAGTTCGGGATCAAGCATCGGGGAGAGGGTTGGTGGGGGCGGAACATACGCGACGGGCCGAAAGGCCTGTTTCTGCTCCTACGTTTTATGCTTTAATGGAAACTATCAGCCGGTCCTGTGTTTGTGTGTGGGGGAATGGGCGCGAGAGAGTCGGGGAGAGGGAGACAGGGAGAGATAAAGGGCGAGAAGGAGACGCTGTTAATCCTTTCAAGTGGAAGATTCTTCATCAGGATTCTGGTGAAGGACGTTTTCACTGACAGGTTAACCCTCTCCACAGATGCCGCCTGACCTGTTGACTGTTTCCAGCGTTTCCTGTTTTTCAAAGTCAACTTTGAGTTCATTGTCATGTCACAGGTACAATGAAAAACTTGCAGCAGCGTCACCGGTACGTCAGTCAGATAAGCCGCATTCACAAAAAAAAAATCAATTAAACATATACAGATCTCTGTAAAACTCCGTTTAGACCACACTGTGAATATTGTGTTCAGATCTGGTCTGAACACCTCATTATAGGAAGGCTGTGGAAGCTTTAGAGAGGGTGGAGAGGAGATTCACCAGGATGCTGTCTGGATTAGAGAGGGTGCAGAGGAGATTCACCAGGATGCTGTCTGGATTAGAGAGGGTGCAGAGGAGATTCACCAGGATGCTGTCTGGATTAGAGAGGGTGCAGAGGAGATTCACCAGGATGCTGTCTGGATTAGAGAGGGTGCAGAGGAGATTCACCAGGATGCTGTCTGGATTAGAGAGGGTGCAGAGGAGATTCACCAGGATGCTGTCTGGATTATAGAGGGTGCAGAGGAGATTCACCAGGATGCTGTCTGGATTACAGAGGGTGCAGAGGAGATTTACCAGGATGCTGCCTGGATTAGAGAGGGTGCAGAGGAGATTTACCAGGATGCAGCCTGGATTAGAGAGGGTGCAGAGGAGATTGACCAGGATGCTGCCTGGATTAGAGAGGGTGCAGAGGAGATTTACCAGGATGCAGCCTGGATTAGAGAGGGTGCAGAGGAGATTTACCAGGATGCTGCCTGGATTAGAGAGGGTACAGAGGAGATTGACCAGGATGCTGCCTGGATTAGAGAGGGTACAGAGGAGATTTACCAGGATGCTGCCTGGATTAGAGAGCATGCAGAGGAGATTTACCAGGATGCAGCCTTGATTAGAGAGCGTGCAGAGGAGATTTACCAGGATGCTGTCTGGATTAGAGAGGGTGCAGAGGAGATTGACCAGGATGCTGTCTGGATTAGAGAGCGTGCAGAGGAGATTTACCAGGATGCTGTCTGGATTAGAGAGCGTGCAGAGGAGATTTACCAGGATGCTGTCTGGATTAGAGAGGGTACAGAGGAGATTTACCAGGATGCTGTCTGGATTAGAGAGCATGCAGAGGAGATTTACCAGGATTCTGTCTGCATTAGAGAGGGTGCAGAGGAGATTTGCCCGGATGCTGTCTGGATTGGAGAGGGTGCAGAGGAGATTTGCCCGGATGCTGCCTGGATTAGAGATGCTGTCTGGATTAGAGAGGGTGCAGAGGAGATTTACCAGGATGCTGTCTGGATTAGAGAGGGTGCAGAGGAGATTTGCCCGGATGCTGTCTGGATTAGAGAGGGTGCAGAGGAGATTTGCCCGGATGCTGTCTGGATTAGAGAGGGTGCAGAGGAGATTTGCCCGGATGCTGTCTGGATTAGAGATGCTGCCTGGATTGGAGAGCGTGTCTGATGAGGATAGGCTGAGTGAGCTGAGGATTTTCTCCTTGGAGTGAAGGAGGATGAGAGCAGACCTCGGAGAGGTTTACACAATGACAGGAGGCAGAGATGCAGTGGACAGCCAAAGCCTTTTTCCCAGGTTGGGAATGGCTAAAATGAGGGGGCATGATTGTAAAGAGGTTGGAGGAAAGTAAAGGGGGGTTGTCAGAGGTAAGTTTTGTTTACACGGAGAGTCTATCTACCGGAGGTGGTGGTAGATGCCAATGTATTAGGGACATTTAAGAGACTGTTGGATGAGCACATGGATGATGGAAAAATGGAGGGTTATGTGGGAGGGAAGGGTTAGATTGATCTTAGAGTATTTTAAAAGGATGGTACAACATTGTGGGGCAGAAAGGCCTCTGCTCTGCTGTACAGTTCTATATTTTATAAATTATGCACAATTTGTACAAGGAAGAGTACAGTTAGAGCAAAAAATATCCATTTTAGTGCAATGATGATCCTGGGAATGAAAGGGTTAATGTATGAGGAGTGTTTGGCGGCTCTGGAGTTTAGAGGAATGGGAGGAGGGTCTTGGGTCTCATTGAAACTTATCAAATATTGAAAGATAGGGATGGAGTGAAAGTGGAGAGGAAGTTTCCTGCAGTGGGGAAGACTAGGATCAGAGGGCACAGCCTCAGAAAAGAAGGATGTCCCTTTGGAACAGAGGTGAAGAATTACTTCTTTAGCCAGAGGGTGAAGAATCAGAGGGTGAAGAAGCCAGAGGGTGAAGAAGCCAGAGGGTGAAGAATCTTGAGGTGAAGAATCAGAGGGTGAAGAAGCCAGGGGGTGAAGAATCTATGGAAGTTGTTGCTACAGATGACCGTGGAGGCCAAGTTATTCTAAGCAGTGGTTAGCAAAGTTCTTGATTAAGGCCACAATAAGATACAAGAATTAGGCCATTTGGCCCATCGAGTCGGCTCCACCATTTCATCATGGCTGATCCATTTTCCCTCTCAGCCTCAGTCTCCTGCCCTCTGCTCATATCCCCTCATGCCCTGACTAATCAAGAATCTATCAAGCTCTGCCTGAAATATACTCAATGACCTGACCTTCACAGCCACCTGTGGCATTGAATTCCACAGATTCACCACCCTCTGGTTAAAGAAATTCCTCCTCATCTCCATTCTAAAAGGATGCCCCTCTATTCTGAGGCTGTGCCCCCTGGTCTTAGTCTCACCCACCATGGGAAACATCCTCTCCACATCCACTCTGTCAAGGCCCTTCAATGTTCAATAGGTTTCAATGAGGTCACCTCTCATTCTTCTGAATTCCAATGAATACAGGTTCAAACTGTCCTCATATGACGAGCCATTCAAACCTGGAATCATTTTTGTGAACCTCCTTTGAACCCTCACCAATTTCAGCACATCCTTTCTAAGATAAAGGGCCCAAAACTGCTCACAATACTCCCAGTGAGGCCTCACCCGTGCTTTATAAAGTCTCAACATTACATCCTTGCTTTTATATTCTAGTCCTCTAAATGAATGCTAACATCACATTTGGCTTCCTCACTGCAGACTGAACCTGCAAATTAACCTTTAAGGAATCCTGCACAAGAACTCCCAAGTCCCCTTTGAACCTCAGATTTTTAAACTTTCTCCCCATTTAGAAAATAGTCTATGCTTTCATTTCTTCTACCAAAGTGCATGACCATACACCTCCCTACTCTCTATTCCATCTGCTACTTTTTTGCCCGTTCTCCTCGTCTGCCCAAGTCCCTCTGTAGCTTCTCTACTTCCTCAAAATCTACATATTGTCTGAAAACTTGGCCACAAAGCCATCGGTTCCGTCATCCAAGTCATTGACACGTAATGTAAGAAGAATTGGTCCCAGCACAGAGCCCTGGAACAACAGGGAACAACACTAGTTACTGGCAGCCAAACAGAAGAGGCTCCCTTTATTCCCAGTCTTTACTTCCTTCCAATCAGCCACTGCTTTATCCATGCTAGAATCTTTCCTCTAATACCATGGGCCCTTAACTTGTGAAGCAGTCTTGTGGTTGCACCTTGTCAAAGGCCTTCTGAAAACCCAAGTACAGAACATCCACTGATCCTCCTTTGTACATCCTGCTTGTTATTTCTTCAAAGAATTCCAACATTTATCAGACAAAATTTTTCCTTTAGGAAACCATGCTGACTGTGGCCTATTTTATCCCGTGCCTCCAAGTACCCTGAAGCCACATCCCGAACAATCGACTCCAACATCTTCACAACCACTGAGCTCAGACTAACTGGCCTATAGTTTCCTTTCTTCTGCCTCTCTCCCTTCCTGAAGAGTGGACTGACATTTGTAATTTTCCAGTCCTCCAGAACCATTCCAGAATCTAGTGATTCTTGAAAGATCATTACCAATGCCTTCACAATCCCTTCAGCCACCTCTTTCAGAACCCTGGGGATGTACACCATCTGGTCCAGGTTACTTAAATACCTTCAGACCTTTCAGTTTCCCAAGAACCTCCTCTATAGTAATGGCAACTTTACACTTCTGCCCCCTGACTCTTTGAAACTTCAGGCACATTGCTACTGTCTTCCACAGTGAAGACTGACACAAAATAATTATTCAATTCATCAGCTATTTCCTTGACCCCCATTACTACCTCTCCAGGATCATTTTCCAGCGGCCCGATATCCATTCTCACCTCTCTTTTACACTTTATTGTATTTGAAGAAACTTTTGGTGTCCTCCTTAATATTATTGGCTAGCTTACCTTCATATTCCATCTTTTTCTTCTTCTAGTCAGGGCTTTTTAAGTTATGGGGAGAAGGCAGAAGAAAGGGGTTGAGAAGGATAATAAGTCAGCTGTGATCGGATGGCAGATCTCACTTGATGGGCCGAATGGTATTAATCTCTTCCTGTGTCTTATGGTCCTATGGTTGCTAGGTCTTGTCCAAACTAAATGGTTGAGGGAAGAAGCTGTTCTGAACTGGTGGTGTGGGACCTTCAGGGCTCCTGTACCCTCTGCCCGGTGGTAACTGTGAGATGATGGCATGGTCAAGATGTTGGGGATCTCTCTTGGTGGGTGTTGCCTTTTTGAAGCAGCATCCTCTGTGGGTTCTGCCGGTGGTGGGGAGGGATATACCCATGATGAGTCCTCTACTCTCTTTGCATTTGAATGACCTCAGCAGACTGTGATCAACCAGTCAGGATGCTTCCAACAGGTCTTTGGTCGAAGTTTATTAAAGAGTTTATTGATAAACAGACCAGCAAAACCTCGCAAGTAAGATTCGTTGGTATCAGGGTTAAGAGTTTTGGGGGAGAAAATGGGAGAATGGGGCCAAAGTGGAATAGTGGAGCAGACTCGACTCAATGGTCCGAATGCCCCAAGTTAACCTTTACAGCCTGCGAGTGATATGGGAGGGAATGGTTCCCCACAGGAAACAGCAGTGATCTGGAACGTGAGGTGACATGAGTGTGTTTTCAGGGAACTCCAGAAAGAATTGGAGAACTCCTTGAGGGAGGAATAATCACAGGGCAGTGGCAATGAGTGGCAGAGGAGGCCGATGAAATGGTTCTTTCAAGGGCAGGTACAGGTTATTGTGAGGCCAATATGTATTGCTCCTTGAGAAGGTGGGAGTTGGATGGTGACCCACTATCATCAGGAAGGAGGTACAGGGGCATCAGGACTGGCACTGCCAGACTGGGTAACAGCTTCTTCCCCTCGGGCCGTGAGACTAATGAATACCCTGCCACCACTGTGGTCAGCTCACTAAGGCAGTGAGCCTGCTTACTGTTTATCTGTGATGCACACTTTGAATTTTGAATTATAAATTATTAAACTATTTATGGTACTATTTTAGTTCACGTGCTGTGTGTGATATATGTTTTGTGGGCGCACAATTGCCTGGACGAACGTGGTTTTGTTTGGTTCTAGGCTACAGTATATGGACTGTCAGATGACAACAAACCTGAATTTAAACTTGGAGGGGAGGTTCCGAGGGGAATATGGAAATCTGATCCAAGGGTCTGGGGGGGTGGAATATGGAAATCTGATCCAAGGGTCTGGGGGGGTGGAATATGGAAATCTGATCCAAGGGTCCGGAGGGGGGGAATATGGAAATCCGATCCAAGGGTCCGGAGGGGGGGGGGGAATATGGAAATCCGATCCAAGGGTCCGGGGGGGGGGAATATGGAAATCCGATCCAAGGGTCCGGGGGGGAATATGGAAATCCGATCCAATGGTCCGGGGGGGGGGAATATGGAAATCCGATCCAAGGGTCCGGGGGGGGGGGGGAATATGGAAATCCAATCCAAGGGTCTGGGGGGGGGGATATGGAAATCTGATCCAAGGGTCCGGGGGTGGAATATGGAAATCCGATCCAATGGTCCGGGGGGGGGAATATGGAAATCCGATCCAATGGTCTGGGGGGTGGAATATGGAAATCCGATCCAATGGTCCGGGGGGGGGGGAATATGGAAATCCGATCCAAGGGTCCGGAGGGGGGGGGGGAATATGGAAATCCGATCCAAGGGTCCGGGGGGGGGGGGAATATGGAAATCCAATCCAAGGGTCCGGGGGGGGGGGGGAATATGGAAATCCGATCCAATGGTCCGGGGGGGGGGGAATATGGAAATCCGATCCAAGGGTCCGGGGGGGGGGAATATGGAAATCCAATCCAAGGGTCCGGGGGGGGGGGAATATGGAACTATTCTTTATGTAAGATGTGGGATCTTTGGGAAACATCCTGTCAGAATGGCAAACACACGTGCATGAACAGCATCGAGCTGCAGCTCCTCAGGGACCGTGCTAAGGAACTGGAGCTGCAGCTCGATGACCTTCGGCTCATATGGGAGAATGAGGAGGTGAGAGACGGGAGCTGACATACAGGAGGCAGGTAGCTGGGTGAATGTCGGGAGAGGGAAAGGGAATAGGCACCCAGTGCAGAGCACCCCTGTGGCCGCTCCCCCCAATAATAAGTACACTGCTTTGGGTATTTCATTTAGAGATTCAGCGTGGGTGCAGGCCCTTCTGACTCTCCGAGCCACACTGTCTTGCAACCTCCAATATAACCCTGGCCGAATCACTGGACAACTTACAATGACAAAATAACTTTAGAGGGAACCGGAGCAACTAGAGGACCCCCACACAGTTATGGGGGAACATAATTCCTCACAGACGATGTTGGAATTGACTTCTGAAAACCTACACCCTGAGCTATGAAAGCATCATTGGAGATGGCGGAAGTTATGGAGGATTATCCCGTTGGGGATGTTGGAAGTTACAGGGAATTAATTCTCCATAACTACCACCATCTCCAATGGGATCTCACCACTGGGCACGTCCTTCTATTAGCCCCACTTTCCACTTTCCGCAGGGAACTCCTGCATGATTCTCTTCTCCACTCATCCTTCTCTAATGACCTCCCTCCGGGCACTTATCCTTGCAAGCAGAACAAGAGCCACACCTGCCCCTACACCTCCTCCCTCACTACCATTCAGGCCCACAAGAAGTTCTTCCAGGTGAGGTGATACTTCACCTGTGAGTCTATCGGGGTCGTGTTCTGTATCTGGTGCTCCCGGTGTGGCCTCCTGTACATTGGTGAGACCCAGCGTAGATCCTGAGACTGCTTCATCGAGCACCTTCCGCCATAAAAAGTGGGATTTCACAGTGGCCACCATTCCAATTCTACTTCCCATTCCGACATGTCCATCTCTGCCATCGCGATGAGGCCACACTTAGGTTGGAGGAGCAACACCTTATATTCCATCTGGGTAGCCTCCTACCTGATGGCATGAACTTCGATTTCTCAAATTTCTGGTAATGGCCAGCCACCTTTCACCATTTCCTATTCCCATTTCCCTCTCTCACCTTATCTCCTTACCCAACCATCACCTCCCTCTGGCGCTTCTCCTTTTCTTCCTTCCATGGCCTTCAGTCCTCTCCTATCAGATTCCCCCATTCTCCAGCCCTGTATCGCTTTCACCAATCAACTTCCCAGTTCTTCACTTCACCCCTCCCCCTCTCCACCTTATACTTCCTCTTCTCCTCCTCCCACCTTCTTAGTCTGACTCCTTCCCACTTCCTTTCCAGTCCTGAAAAAGGGCCTCAGCCTGAAATGACCCTGTTTACTCTTTTCCGTAGATGCTGACTGTCCTGTTGTGATCCTGTAAGGGTAAAAAGATCCCAATGGGAGTTATACACTGAATAGTAGCCGGGATGAGGGGTGCAAGTTACAATGGGAGGTAGAAAAGACATGTAAAAAGAGAAATGTTACAATAGCAAACACGAGGAAATCAGCAGATGCTGGAAATTCAAACAACAACACACACCAAATGCTGGTGGAACACAGCAGGCCAGGCAGCATCTATAGGGAGAAGCACTGTTGACGTTTCGGGCCGAGACGTCGACAGCGCTTCTCTCTATAGATGCTGCTTGGCCTGCTGTGTTCCACCAGCATTTTGTGTGTGTTGTGTGAATGTTACAATATTCATAGGGGATTTCAATATGCAGGTAGATTGGGAAAGTCTAGATCCCAAGAGAGGGAATTTGTAGAATGTCTAAGAGACGTCATTTTACAGCAGCTTGAAGTTAAGTCCTGTAGGGGAAAGGCAATTCTGGATCGGGTGTTGTGTACTGAACCAGGGAGCTTAAGGTAATGGAACTCGAAGGAGACAGTGATCACAATATGTTAGATTTTACCCTGGAATTTGAGAGGGAGAAGCTAAAGTTAGATGTACCAGTAAAGGAAATGACAAAGGCATGAAAGAGGAGTGATTAGACGGGGTCGCTAGCAGGGATGACAGCAGAACAGCAATGGCTGAAAGTTCTGAAGCAATTCGGAAGGTTCAGGATAGATACATCTCAAAGAAGTGAGACAACTGTGGCTGACAAACGAGAGGGCCTATAATAGAGCAAAAATTAGTGGGAAGTTAAGAGGATTGGGAAGCTTGTAAGAAGCCAAAAGGAGAGAAAAGATGAAATATGAAAGTAAGCTAAGCAACAATGCTAAAGAGTTTTTCAGATATATAATGAGTAAAAGGGAGGCGAGAGTAGATGAGGACCAGTGGAAAATACCACTGTAGAGGTAGTAATTGGGGAACAAGGAGATGGCAGATGAACTGAATAAGTATCTTGCATCCGTCTTCACTGTGTAGTATGTGTAGTATCTTCACTAGTAGTATGAAAGAAATTCGAAAATGTCGGGGCAGAAGGGAGTGTAGTTGCTATTACTAAGAAGTAAGTGCTTGGGATGCCCTGAAGGTCGGTAAGCCATCTGGACTAGATGGGGCTACACCACAGGGTTCTGGAAGGAGACGGTGGAGGCATTAGTAATGATCTTTCAGGAATTGCTAGATTCTAGAAAGTTTTTGGGGGACTGGAAAATTACAAATATCATTCCACTCTTTAAGAAGGGAAGGAGGCAGAGGAAAAGAAATGATAGGCCAGTTAGCCTGTAATTCAGTGGTGGGAAGGTGCTGGAGCCAATTATTAAGGATGAGGATTTGGAGGCACATGATAAAATAGGACAAAGTCAGCATGGTTTTCTTAAGGGGAAATCGTGCCTGACAAATCTGTTAGAATTCTTTGAGGAAATAACAAGCAGGATAGACATAGGAGAATTGGGGGATGCCGTGTACTTGGATTTTCAGGAGGCCTTTAACAAGCTGCCACACATGAGGCTGCTTAGCAAGATGAAAGCCCGTGATATTACAGGAAAGGTACTAGCATGGATAGAAGATTGGCTGACTAGCAGGAGACAAAGAGTGGGAATAAAGGGAACCTTTTCTATTTGGCTGAGGGTGACCAGTGGTGTTCTGCAGGGGTCAGTGTTGGAACTGTTTTCATGTTATACGTCAATAATTTGGATGATGAAATTGATGGCTTTGTGGCCAAGTTTGCGAATTATATGAAAGTAGGTGGAAGGGATGGTAGTGTTGAGGAAGCAGAAGGACTTAGACAGATTGGGAAAGCGGGCAAAGAAGTGGCAGATGGAGTACAGTGTCAGCATGTGTGTGGTCATGCACTTTGATAGAAGGGATAATAGAATAAGGGGGAGAAAGTTTAAACATCAAAGGTGCAAAGGTTCTTGAGTAGGATTTCCTTAAAGGTTAACTTGCTGGTTAAGTGGATGGTGAGGAATGCAAATTCAATGCTAGTGTTCATTCCGACAGGACTAGAGTACAAAAGCAAGGATGAAATGCTGAAACCTGGTCAGACTGTACTGTGAGCAGTTTTGGACCCCTTATCTAAGAAAAGATGTGCTGGCATTGGGGAGAGTCCAGAGAGGGGTCACAAGAATGGTTCCTGGAATGAAAGGGTTAACATATGAGAAGTATGTGATGGCTCTCGTCCTGTACTCGCTGGAGTTTATAAAGTGATTGGGAGGGGGGAATCTCATTGAAACCAATCCAATATTGAAAGGCCTTGGAAGAGTGAATGTGGAGAGGATATTTCCTATAGTGGGGGTGTCCAGGACCAGAGGACACAGCTTCAGAATAGAGGGACATCCATTTAATCACTGAAGGTCATCACTGGGTATATTTAAAGTGGAGTTTGATAAGTTCCTGATTTGCTGGGGCATGAAAGGTTATGGGGAGAAGACAGGAGAATGGGGTTGAGAGGGGTAGTAAATCAGCCAAGATGTATTGTGGGGCAGTATTGATGGGCTGAGTGGCCTAACTCTTCTCCTATGTCCTATGGTCTATTTTCCATGAGAATGAGTGAGATTGAGGGAGGGCGCTCTGGTGGTGTTTGGACATGTGCAGTATCAACGATATCAGGAAGGTGTTTATTGACCGGGCTGATCCAGGGCATTCGATGTTTGTCCTTCGTCAGTGCTGACGCTGTGCCCCGGCAGTGACATCAGCACTCGTACGTTCACAGGCATGTCACCAGAGTGCAATGTGTTTGCCTCCCTCAGTCAGCGGACTCTGAACAGCTCAAATACACACAGACCAGTGCAACCGGGCAATTAAGAGTGCAGACCAAGCCCTGAGAGTGTGTGATGGGAGATTCACTCTGTGTCTGACCCTAGGAAGGTGTGCTTGGGCGGTGTGGAGGGAGCTTCATTCTGTGTCTGACCCCGAGAGTGTGTGATGAGACGGTGTAGAGGGAACTTAACTTTGTGTTTAACCCTGTGAGTATGTGATGGGACGGTGTGGAGGAGTTTCACTCTGTGTCTGACCCCGGGAGTGTATGATGGGATGGTGTGGAGGGAGCTTCACTCTGTGTCTGACCCCGGGAGTGTGTGATGGGATGGTGTGGAGGGAGTTTCACTCTGTGTCTGACCCCGGGAGTGTGTGATGGGACGGTGTGGAGGGAGTTTCACTCTGTGTCTGACCCTGTAAATATGTGATGGGATGGTGTGGAGGGAGCTTCACTCTGTGTCTGACCCCGTGAATATGTAATGGGATGGTGTGGAGGGAGCTTCACTCTGTGTCTGACCCTGGGAGTGTGTGATGGGACGGTGTGGAGGGAGCTTCACTCTGTGTCTGACCCTGGGAGTGTGTGATGGGACAGTGTGGAGGGAGCTTCACTCTGTGTCTGACCCTGGGAGTGTGTGATGGGACGGTGTGGAGGGAGCTTCACTCTGTGTCTGACCCTGGGAGTGTGTGATGGGACGGTGTGGAGGGAGCTTCACTCTGTGTCTGACCCTGGGAGTGTGTGATGGGATGGTGTGGAGGGAGTGTGTGATGGGACGGTGTGGAGGGAGTGTGTGATGGGACAGTGTGGAGGGAGTTTCACTCTGTGTCTGACCCTGGGAGTGTGTGATGGGACGGTATGGAGGGAGATTCACTCTGTGTCTGACCCCGGGAGTGTGTGATGGGACGGTGTGGAGGGAGTTTCACTCTGTGTCTGACCCCGGGAGTGTGTGATGGGACGGTGTGGAGGGAGCTTCTCTCTGTGTATGACACGGGAGTGTGTGATGGGACAGTGTGGAGGGAGCTTCACTCTGTGTCTGACCCCCGGAGTGTGTGATGTGAGTCTATGTGAGATTTATGAGGATGTTACTGGTATTTGAATTGACTGGGTTATGCAGGTTGTGCAGGCTGGGATTCTTTTGGATTATAGGAGAGTGAGAGGTGACCTGATAGAGATGTAACATTGCTGCAGTACAGGCAGGGTAAATGTCCACCAGAGCTCGTGAACAAGAACCCGAGGGAACGGGTTTAAGGTGAGAAGGGAGGGATTTAGTAGAATCTGAAGTGCAGCATTTTCACCGAGATGGCTGTCAGTGAGTGACGTGCTACCAAAGACACTGGTATATTAAAAATATGAATGTACCCTGTATCATCTGCTAATTAATTAACAATATTAATTGACATGATACTTAATGTTGTTAATGCTACATTAACAATATTTTTAAAAAGATTTAGACAGGATAGCACATAGTACAGGCCCTTTGGCCCACTCTGGTCTACTGTAACATCCAACTGACCCTTCCCTTCAACAGGACAGGTTTGGGGTAAGTGGACCAAGCGCTGGCAATAAAGGTGAAACGTTTAAGAGGAACCTGAGGGAGAACTTCACTCTGACAGTGGTGTGAGTGTGGAGTGAGCTGTATCGGAGGGGATATGGTTTGATTTAAATAATTAAGAGAAGTTTGGATAAATACATGGATGGGAGAGGTGTGGTTTGACTGCAGGCAGATGGGACTAGGCACAGATTGGACGTTTCTCTATGATGAGCTTTGATGGGCATCTTGGTTGCTCTGGAGCAGTTGGACTGTAAGACCTGTTAGTGTGTTTGGTGTTTTGCAGGGCAGGTGTGAGGGCTGGGTTCCTTGTGCTTCCATGTTCTTCTGTCATTGTGAAAGGGGTCCCAAATGACCACGGGCTTCTCACCGTTTTTCTCTCTGTGTTATCAGGAGCGGCGTGGACCTGTGTTGAAGGGGCTGGAGGCCTGAGACGCCCCCACCCCCCACCGTCGGCCTTCAGTGATCAGCAATGGTGGATCACCTGTTCCCGGCCGGAGAGATCTTCCTACCAGTGAGTCGCATGGCGATGGAGAGAGGCTGCTATCAGCTGCTGCCCTCCCCGCTGTCTGGGGATGAAAGTGACTCCTCCAGCTCTCACTCCTGCTCCAGTCCTGAGCCCATGCCCTCGGGATCCTGCTATGGGAGAGAAGACAGCATTATCGATTACCTCCTCTCCCAGGCCTCCCTTGGAGCTCCTGCTGGAAGGAGAGAGGACCAGGCATCCGACAAGGAGGGCTGCCCCGGAGGGCCGACAAACTTGTTCCGGCCCACCCTGGAGGAGATTGAGGAATTCTTGGAGGAGAACATGGACCAAGGCTTCAAGGATGAGGGCAGAGGCAGGGTGAGGGAGCCCCTGGATGCGAATGAGGGAGCCAGGAGTCTGGAGGATGAGACGAAGACCGTGGCAGAGGAGCCAAAGCTCGGGGAGGCAGGTGACACAAAGGAGGCGTTGGCAGCAGCCAAGGGGCTCCCGATCATTGTCCATCTGCAGCCAGTGGGGCTGAAACAGGAGGCGGCGGACCAGTCCTGGGGACAGGTGAAGATGGCTCAGCTCCTGGTCAATATTCAGGGCCAGACCTTCACGCTGGTGCCACAGCTCACTCCCCCCACTGCCCTGGGCGGTCCCCGGCAGTTTGTCCGCATCGCGCCTGTGCCCATCGCAGCCAAGCCGCAGGCCGGGGGTGCTGAGGGCACCCAGAGTGAGGCAGGTATCCTCCTGGGCTCGAGGGTGCCACGGTGCAGCTCTGCCGATCTTCTCAAGATGCACAAGTGCTCGTTCCCGGGCTGCTCCAAGATGTACACCAAGAGCAGCCATCTAAAGGCCCACCTGAGGCGGCACACCGGCGAGAAGCCCTTTGCCTGTACCTGGCCCGAGTGTGGATGGAGGTGAGTCTGCTCGATCCCCTCAACAAATTACAAGAAAGCTTGTGGAGCTGAATCAGACCATTCAGCCCATCCTGTCAACCATGGCTGATATCCTCTGTCAACCCCTCTCGTCCACTTTCGGTGAGTTAGGTATACCCAGTGACAGCTCCACCACTGCCCGTGGCACTGAATTCCGCAGACTCACTACTCCCTGACTAAAAAATTCCTCCTCATCTCCGTTCTAAATGGACGTCCTTCTACTCCCATTGTTCTTTCAGGAATTGTGATAGACAATAGACAATAGGTGCAGAAGTAGACCATTCGGCCCTTCAAGCCTGCACCGCCATTCTGAGATCATGGCCGATCAATTACTATCAATACCCGGTTCCCGCTCCGCTGCCTGCACCGATGCTGAAGGGTCTTGGCCTGAAACTTTAATTGTTTATTCCTCTCCATTGATGCTGCAACTTGACATAAGAAAGAGGAGCAGGAGTCGGCCATCTGGACTGTCGAGCCCGATGTGGGAGGTGAGGGAGGAGATTGCTGAGCCTCTGGCGATGATCTTGCATCATCAATGGGGATGGGAGAGGTTCCGGAGGATTGGAGGGTTGTGGATGTTGTTTCTTTATTCAAGAAAGGGAGTAGAGATAGCCCAGGAAATTATAGACCAGTGAATATTACCTCAGTGGTTGGTAAGTTGATGGAGAAGATCCTGAGAGGCAGGATTTATGAACATTTGGAGAGGCATAATATGATTAGGAATAGTCAGCATGGCTTTGTCGAAGGCAGGCTGTGTCTTACGAGCCTGATTGAATTTTTTGAGGATGTGACTAAACACATTGATGAAGGAAGAGCAGTGGATGTAGTGTATATGGATTTCAGCAAGGCATTTGACAAGGTACCCCATGCAAGGCTTATTGAGAAAGTAAGGAGGCATGGGATCCAAGGGGACCTTGCTTTGTAGATCCAGAATTGGCTTGCCCACAGAAGGCAAAGAGTGGCTGTAGATGGGTCATATTCTGCATGGAGGTCAGTGACCAGTGGAGTGCCTCAGGGATCTGTTCTGGGACCCCTACTCTTTATGATTTTTATAAATGACCTTGATGTGGAAGTGGAGGGATGGGTTAGTAAATTTGCTGATGACACAAAGGTTGGGGGTATTGTGGATAGTGTGGAGGGCTGTCAGAGGTTACAGTGGGACATTGATAGGGTACAAAACTGGGCTGAGAAGTGGCAGATGGAGTTCAACCCAGAACGTGATCCCAGACGAGCCCCCACAATGTAACCCCCCGGGTCGCCTCAGGCTCGCTCAGCTTGTTCTCGTCTAGGGGGAGCAGCCTTCGGCCCCGCCAAACTGGGTAATCAGCTGGTGTGGATGCTGTGTGATGTCCCCGCCTCGCCAAATAACAGACAGTACACCATATGCGATTAAATGAGTACAATTTATAAAGATTACTATAACTAAGTGATTAATACCGATACAGAATATATGAAGGAAAAGAAAATAAAGAAAAGGCGCCAACTTATCAAAGGCCAAACCACTTTGTGCACAGCCGTTGGAGCTCAATTACTGAAGTCTTCTGGCCACCATTCGATCCCCTCCGAACTCCTCGACTCGCAGCTCAGGACCTCCCGAAGTGGTCAGCGAAGCACATCTATCTTCGTCTCCTCTCTTCAGGGTACCTCCTGACCTTGGACCCCCGCTTGGGGTCCGTTCCTCACCCAGTTTACAGCATCGCGTCCTCTCTCTCTCACCCCCTCGCACCGATCTCCCCAAAAGCCCGCCAACAATCGCTTACAGACTCAGAAGAAAGAACAATATTAATCCCAATTGGTTAACAAAGGAATACAATTCTCATTATCAGTAAATTTTAACCCAAGCAAGCTTCCAGCACTCTCTTGCAACAAAGAAGCTTTCCTACTTTTAACAAAACAAAGAAGCCATTTTGATTAACATACACAGTAACAAAGAAAAAGAAGAAACCCCCTTTACAAGTGTGAGGTGGTTCATTTTGGTAGGTCAAATATGATGGCACAATATAGTATTAATGGTAAGACACTTGGCAGTGTAGAGGATCAGAGAGATCTTGGGGTCCAAGTCCTAAGCTGCTGCACAGGTTGACTCTGTGGTTAAGAAGGCGTACGGTGTATTGGTGTAGGACACCGAGGCAGTGTGCTGTGTCCTTGAGCAAGGCACTTAACCACACACTGCTTCAGTCCACCCAGCTGAAAATGGGTACCAGCAAAATATGGTGCGGACCAGGGGAATCCGACTGTTTAATGAAAACAAAGCATCGCGAAGGCCGCAGGGCGGTGTTGACGCGATGTGATTTCTGCCCAGTGTCAAAGTGAAGAAATTCAATGAAGTGCGGGTAAACCCCCAGTGCAAGTCCCTTTACGAAGGGGTTCTTCCCATGCCCCTGGGGGATCCGGGGTGGAGGGTGCCCAGCAACACGCTCTTCAGTTTGTACACGGATCTCCCACCTGCATGCCACTTCTGAGACCATGTACCACTTGTACATGGGGAGTGTGAGGCTGCAGCCCCTTTTTGCATTTTGCATGGGCTGCTTCTAGCCTACCGTGTTGCATCATTCCAGAACGAGGGGTCACAGTTTAAGGATAAAGGGGAAGCCTTTTAGGACCGAGATGAGGAAAAACTTCTTCACACGGAGAGTGGTGAATCTGTGGAATTCTCTGCCACAGGAAACAGTTGAGGCCGGTTCATTGGCTATATTTAAGAGGAAGTTAGATATGACCCTTGTGGCTAAAGGGATCAGGGGGTATGGAGAGAAAGCAGGTACAGGGTTCTGAGTTGGATGATCAGTCATGATCATACTGAATGGCAGTGCAGGCTCGAAGGGCCGAATGGCCTACTCCTGCACCTATTTTCTATGTTTCTATTTTAGCCCGACCCTATCTATATACGGTCATCCAGTAAGGAGGGGGGCATGGAGGGATGAGGATGTCCTTGTCAACTTGCTCCAGGGACTGGCGAAAACAGCCATCAGAGGGTCTTGGAAACGTGTGGCAAGAGGATCTCCCCGGGCAGACTGCCTGGCAATGTTTAGAGGGTATGTTCGTGCCCGGGTAAATATTGAAAAGGAACACACGCAGTCCATGGTGACCTTAGAGGCACTCCGGGACCGTTGGGCTCCGCGGGGTGTAAATGCCATCATTGATAGAGATGGGAACATTTTGGTTTAATGTGTATTGTCCATTTGTAAAGAGTAATTGTGTTAGTCACTGTTTTGTATGTACTGTATAGCACTGAATTTGTAATAAAGAAAATTTTGTATTAAAAACAAAAATACGGTGCATTGGCCTTCATCATCCATGGGATTGAGTTTAGGAGCCAAGAGGTAATGTTGCAGCTATATAGGACTCTGGTCAGACCCCACTTGGAGTACTGTGCTCAGTTCTGGTCACCTCACTACAGGAAGGATGTAGAAACCATAGAAAGGGTACAGAGGAGATTTATGAGGATGTTGTCTGGATTGGGGAGCATGCCTTATGAACTTGGGTTGAGTGAACTTGGCCTTTTCTCTTTGAAGCGATGGAGGATGAGAGGTGACCTGATAGAGGTGTACAAGATGATGAGAGGCATTGATCGTGTGGATAGTCAGAGGCTTTTTCCCAGAGCTGAAATGGCTAGCACGAGAGGGCACAGGTTTAAGGTGTTTGGAAGTAGGTACAGAAGAGATGCCAGGGGTAAGTTTTTTACGCAGAGAGTGGTGAGTGCGTGGAATGGGATACCAGCAACAGTGGTGGAGGCGGATATGATAGGGTCTTTTAAGAGACTTCTGGGTAGGTACATGAAGCTTAGAAAAATAGAGGGCTATGGGTAACCCTTGGTAATTTCTGAAGTAAGTACGTGTTCGGTACAGGATCGTGGCTGAGGGGCCTGTATTGTGCTGTAGGTTTTCTATGTTTCTAATAAGATCATGGCTGATCTGGCCATGGACTCATTTCCACCTACCTGCCTTTTCCCCATAACCCTTAATTCCCCTACTATGCAAAGGTCTATCCAACCTTGTTTTAAATATATTTACTGAGGGAGCATCCACTGCTTCATTGGGAGAGAATTCCACGGATTCACCACTCTCTGGGAAAAGCAGTTCGTCATCTCTGTCCTAAATCTACTCCCCCAAATCTTGAGGCTATATCCTTTAGTTCTAGTAGGGTTCTAGTGACCTGCTGGGTTCCTCCAGCATTTTGTGTATGATGCTCAAGATCTCTTGTGATCCCTGTATTCTGAGGCTGTGTCCCCTGCTCTGAGACTCCTTCCCTATAGGAAGCATCCACTCCATGTCCACTCTCTCTAGGTCAGTAGATTTCAATCAGGTTTCCTCCTCATTCTTCTAAACTCCAGTGAGTATAGGTCCAGAGCCATCGAGCTCTCCTCATATATAAACCTTTCATTCCAGGATCTGGACCCTCTCCAATGCCAGCACATCTTTTCTCAGATAAGGGGTCCAAATGTGGTCTGACTGATGTCTCATAAACCTTCAGCATCACATCTTTACTCCTATATTCTCGTCCTGTCCAAGGGAATGCTGACGTTAACAGCCAGAAAGCCAGCGGTGCCCTGAGCTCCCACCGGCCCGTTGTCAGGTTGTTTGCTGATGGAATCACAGAGTGACCAGCACAGAACTATCCCTTTGGCTCGACAATTCCACACCGACAGTCTCCCCCATCTCTATGAGAGCCTTTGTCCGCCGTCCAAACCCCCCTATTCCCTGGTGATTGAGGGGCGCATCCATCAGACAGTATGCTGAAGATCCCACTCCCGTCTGAGTGAAAAACATTCCCCATCTGATCTCCCTCAGAACCCCCTCAATCCACTCACTGGTCTTAGAAACTCTCATGGACAGTGTCCGTGGGCTGTGGGAGTGGATGTGGTGGGTGGGGAGGGTCAGTGATGGGGGAGGGAATTCAGTGGGTGGGGAGAGTGTCCGTGGGCTGTGCGGGGGTGGGGGGTTTGTTGGATGAGGGAGTGTCAGTGTCCCTCACCAGACAAGCACCGTCATTCAGAACAAGCTCAGTCACTCTAAAATCTCCTGCAACTGTAACCCCTGGTCTGGTACATCTGTGGGTGAGGAGCTGGGAGTGGCCAGTGTGTAGTGAGGGCAAAAAATCATCTGATGGGAAGTGTTGGTCATTCTCCCTCTATCCCTCTCCCTCTATCCCTTTCCCTTTCTCCCCCTCTCTCCCCCTCTCTCCCCCCTCTCTCCCCCCTCTCTCCCCCCTCTCTCCCCCTCTCTCTCCCCCTCCCTCTCTCGCTCTCTCCCTCACTATCCCCCTCACTATCTCTCACTCTCTCTGTCACTCCCTCTCACTCCCTGTCTCTCTCTCTCCTCTCTCCCACTCCCCCTCTCCCCTTCCCCACTCCACCCCCCTCTACCCCTCCCCCTTGCATCTATCTCTCTCTCCCTCCTCACCATCGCCCCTCCCCTCCCCTTCCTCTCCCTCTCTTTCTCCCCCCACCTGTGTGCCTCTCCCCCCTTTCCCCCTATCCGATGTAAGTGGTGACGGCTGGCATGGCGTCACAGGCTTACCCCTCTCTCACTGTTGTATTTCAGGTTCTCGAGGTCCGACGAGCTCTCCCGCCACAGACGGACGAGCTCTCCCGCCACAGACGCTCTCACTCGGGGATCAAGCCTTATCAGTGTCCCGTCTGTGAGAAGAAGTTTGCGCGCAGTGACCACCTGTCCAAGCACATCAAGGTTCACCGGTTCCCCAGAACAGGCCGCACAGCCCGGCCGATGAACTGACCACTGCTGTGCTTGGACCAGACAGGGGCAACAGCTGGCCCCAAGGGCAGTGGGCAACCCAAGGATCTCCCGTGCAAAACCAGTGGCAGAGCTCGATCCAAGCTGTGAATGTCGATGATCTACTGTTGGCCTCCTCTGAAGCTGGTCCAGCTTGTGCGGGATTAAACTCTCTGATTAGAGCAATAATGTGACAGTGAATACCAGCCCCCAATCGTGGAAGTGATTTCTGAGCCCTGGACTGGCCTCCTCAGCCATCCTCAGCTGAGCCACACATGGATGGGGCACGTCTTTCTGCAAAGCTCTCTCGTCTGCACAGAATGCCTCAACCTGAACTGAGGCCTTGTTCTACAACCAGCCCGAGGACCTGAGGATCCATTGTTGGTTTCTCTGCGTGCAAATTGGTTTGCGATGAAAATGTAGGTGGATGGGTTAGTACGTTTGCGGCTGATACCAAGACTGATGGAGTTGTGGAGAGTGTAGAGGACTGGCAAAGAATACAGTGCGATATAGACCAATTGCAGATATGGGCTGAGAAATGGCAGGTGGAGTTTAACCCAGATACATGTGAGGTGCTTCACCTTGACAGAGGGGCACTGTTGAGGGTAGGATCCTTAACAGTGTTGATGAGCAGAGGGATCGTGAGGTTGAAGTTCACAGGTTGATAGGGTGGCCCAGAAGGACAATCGGCCCACCACAACGTGGACTGTGCTGTACTGATCGATGTTCTAAATTGGTTTACTATTGTCACATGTACCAAGGTCTTGTCCTGAACCCATTCGTTAGACAATGCATTGAGGCAGACAAGAGTAAACAACAACAGAATGCAGAATGAAGTCACAGAGAGAGCAGTGCAAGGATCATAATCCGGGTTAAAGACTTTCCAACACTTTCTTCAGAAACACACAGTGATGAAATCTACTGTTTGGGATACTTTGCTGCATTCCTAAGGGTTAAATTGCGGAGTGTGATATGTTGCCCAGGATAGTCAGCATCATCCTGGACTGTATGACAAAACAGTGCTGACTGGGGAAACGGTTTGGTTGGCGCTATGGTAATGGGGGAAAGATTTCAAGCTCCTCACAAAGCAGGGTTTCCTCTGCCTCTGTGGTGTAATGTGGAAAGTGTGAAATCCTGCATTACAACACGAGAAATGGAGGGTGTATTTAAATAGTGAGGGGCTGGCTGGCTCACAATAGACTCTGTACAGGTCCAGCAAATGTTCCTGTTAGCTGAAAAGGAAGTTGAATACAATAAGAGGCAGATTATGTTTCAGTTACATCAGGAATCAAGAGCTGAACCTGTGGGCTTTATTGATCTCCCAGTGTGAAAAAGAACGGTAATATGTTGCGAGCAGTCAGAGGTTTACTGGACTGACCTACAATGGTTGGATTATCTTGTGAGAAGCAAGCCCTGTTATAGTTTGGTGGATTGGTCTTGTATCTGCATTGAGAGGGGACCTAATTGAACCATGCACATTTCTGAGCGTTTTTAATGGGAGTGGTGAAGGTGGAGAGGACGTTTCCTCTTGTGGCAAACTCTCGAATTGGGACCACCATTTGAAAATAAGTGGCGACCCATTTAAGGCAGGAATGACAGGAGAGGTTTCCTGTCAGAGTGGGACAGGTCTGTTCCTTAAACTGTGGCGAATCAGAGGCTTTGAAGTAGATGGATTCTCGATAGGTTACCGCAGTTGGATTCATGTTACAGAGTTGAGGTTGTTATCAGATCTCTCCTGATCTTATTGAATACGTGAGAAGACACAAAGGGGCTGAGTAGTCTCTACTGCCCTTGTGTGTATTGTCTCCAAGCTGGTGGAAGTGCTGAGTGTCTGCCGTGTCCTGTTCTGACGTGGTGACGGATTGGCCATCAGATTACCTTGCATTTTCCAATGAATCCTGGGAATCGTACCCCTCCCAGTGCTATTCCCTGTTAAAGCTTTGGAGGACTTCCGATTTCATCCCTCTCTCACCACAGAACGGTGAAAACTAACAGCTCTTGGATAAGCCGAGCAAGGCTACATCTGGAGTGGCTCCACTAAGGGAAAGGTGTGGAGGTTTGGGGGAGGCTACAGAACAGGTTCACCAGGACGCTGCCTGGATTACAGGGCAGGTGCTGTCACGAGAGGCTGGACAAACTTGGGTTGTTCTCTCTGGAGCATCGGAGGCTGAGGGGAGATCTGATAGAGGTTTCTACGGTTATGAGAGGCATCGATAGAGTAGACAGACAGTATCTTCTTCACAGGGTTAAAATGTCTAACACCAGAGGGCAGCCATTTAAGGTGAGGGGGATCATTTTAAAGGAGATATGAGGAGCAAGTGAGAGTGGTGGGTGCCTGGAATGCCCTGCCTGGAGTGGTGGTGGAGGCAGATACATTAGGGACTTCTAAGAGACGTTTGGAAAGGCACGTGGATGTGAGGAAAACAGAAGGATATGGATATTGTGAAGGCAGAGGAGATTCACTTAATGAGCCGTTTGATTCTAATTTAAATAGTTTGGCACAATATTGTGGGCAGAAGGGCTGTTCCTGTGCTGGACTGTTCGATGTTCTATACTCCATGCCATTCTCAGTCCTGATTACCAGTCGACCTCACTCCCCACCAACCCCGGCTGGAACCTCTCTGAATTTCACAGAGTGAGATTTAATGTCAACTCTATTACTCCAAAGTTCAAAGCTCAAAGTAAAATTGTTACCAAGTACGTATCGGTTACCATACACGACCTTGAGATTAATGTCCTTGTAGACATTCACCAGAAAATAAAGAAATGCAATAGAATTTACAAAAAAAGCTACAGTACCCATAAACAAAGACCGACAAAAAACCGATGTGTAAATTTAACATAACAATCAAACTGAGAACAGAAGTTGTCAAGCGCCCATAGGTTGTAGAATCGTTTCAGAGTTGTAGGGCAAGGTCAAGTTCAGGTGTACTGTCATCTGACTGTACATATATACAACCAAATGAAACAATGTTCCCCCGGACCACGGTGTACACACAATACATATATACACCAAACGAAACAACGTCCCCTCCCCCCGGACCATGGTCACCCACAATCCATATATACACCGAACGAAACAACGTCCCCTCCCCCCGGACCACGGTGTACCCACAATACATATATACACCAAACGAAACAACGTCCCCCCGGACCACGGTCACTCACAATACATATATACACCGAACGAAACAACGTCCCCTCCCCCCGGACCACGGTCACCCACAATACATATATACACCAAACGAAACAACGTCCCCTCCCCCGGACCACGGTCACCCACAATACATATATACACCAAACGAAACAACGTCCCCTCCCCCCGGACCACGGTGTACCCACAATACATATATACACCAAACGAAACAACGTCCCCTCCCCCCGGACCACGGTCACCCACAATACATATATACACCAAACGAAACAACGTCCCCTCCCCCCGGACCACGGTCACCCACAATACATATATACACCAAACGAAACAACGTCCCCTCCCCCCGGACCACGGTCACCCACAATACATATATACACCGAACGAAACAACGTCCCCTCCCCCCGGACCACGGTCACCCACAATACATATATACACCAAACGAAACAACGTCCCCTTCCCCCGGACCACAGTGTACCCACAATACAAATATACACCAAACGAAACAACGTCCCCTCCCCCCGGACCACGGTCACCCACAATACATATATACACCAAACGAAACAACGTCCCCTCCCCCCGGACCATGGTCACCCACAATCCATATATACACCAAACGAAACAACGTCCCCTCCCCCCGGACCACGGTGTACCTACACAATATATATCACACACAGCATATAGAACAAAATATTACCATAAATAAGGTAATAAAATATAATTTGAAATGCACGTAATGTGTAGCACGGGTAAACAGCTCACTGTCCTGGTGACGAGACCTCGGTGGTGACGGGTATTCATTAATCTCAGAGTCTGAGGGAAGAAGCTGTTACCCTGTCTGGCTGTCCCAGTCCTGTATCTCCATCCTGACTGGAATGGGTCATGGAGATTGTGGGCTGGGAGGCAGGGAACCAGAGCTGACCTCCTAGGATTTCAGACAGGTTCGTATTCTTGCTGTAGGTGAGGGCAGAGTTTTCAAGCTAATAACGTACGCCAGTACGTGGAGGCAGTGTGTTAATTGTGACACACTGCATAATTTCTTTAATGTAAGAGGTCTAGTTTTTGCATCCTATGAATGTGTGTACATATTGTTTGTACAGTTTATGTAGGCAACTGCATCTTGATCATGTAAATTTCACCAAAAACAAATGTACATACAATGCAGCTCCATCAAACAAAATATATTGGTGCTTCTAAAAATAAATTAAATTCTGGAAATTGGAATTACTGCTGAAGTGTGCCTCTTTCTGCTTCAGAAAGATTAGGATTGTTTTCCGGATGCTGGTAAGTAACACCAGGATCTGATTCCTTGGCACCTGACATGAACACACTTCTGATCTCTTCAGCATCTCTGAATTCTGTTGTTTGCTTTTCATCCTGCCATCCCATGCTTGCTTCTTCCATCTTCCCCAGTACATCCTGGTGTAATTCTACACCGAGAGCAACCTCACATCAGTCATTCCTGTCTGGTTTGGTGCAGCATCCTCCCACGATATTCAAAAACCACAGTGAACTGTCAGGTCAGCAGAAAAGGTCATTGTCTGCAGCCTACCTTCACTGCAGGACTTGTATGTGTCCAGGACAAAGAAATGGGCAGGAAAAATTAATGTGGGCACCACCCACCCCGCAAATCACCGTTTCCAAAAGCTCCTGTCTGGAAAGTGCTATCAGACTATTAAAACAAAAACTTCACACCATCCTCCCCCAGGCAGTTAATCTGATCAATCATTCTAGTTACCCCCTTCCCCATCTATTGCCCCCGTCACTGCACCACACTGTGAACACTTATAACCGTCTTTTATAATGCTGTTTACATTCTAAATGCTTGCTGATATTTATGTATTTTTGCACATTTCATTCCATATCTGTAATTCTAACGTTATTTTTATATAATTCGTTATTCTGTGTAATTGTTAAATGCCATTTTTTTGTTTCATGTCCCACCCTAACCAACACATCACAGCAAATTCCTAAATGTGAAGACGAATAAAATTGATTCTTGATTTCTTGATGAGTTTTCCCACCAGAGCCACCCCCTCCTTTCCCCAAAGACGGATGAGGAGTGATTATCCCAGTGAGACGCCGCATGGCAGTCTGAGTTTGTGATCAGATCCTGATAACAAATCTGGAAAATGTCCCTTCCAGAGTGTAGGAGAATGAGAGGAGATTTGGTAAAGCCACACAAAATTATGAGGGAGATAGGATAAATGCAAGCAGGCTTTTTCCGCTGCGGTTGGGTGAGACTATAGTTGGAGGTTATGGGTTAAGGGTGAAAGGTGAAATATTTTAAGAGGAACATGAGGGGGAAACGTTTAAAGAAGTGATGGATGGGATGGGTATGGAGGGCTATGGTCCAGGTGAAGGTCGAATGGATTAGGCAGAATATCATTTCAGCACAGACTAGATGGGCCGAAGGACCTTTTCCTGAGCTATCGTGCTTTATGACTCAATGGAAGTTCCTGCTAAATCCACTCTTTCTGCCCCTTCCATCCCTGCCCATAGCACCTTACAAATGTCCACTTTTACACAGAGAGTGGTGGATGCATGATTTGCACTGCCAGGGGTGATTCATTAGGGACATTACAGAGACCATGAGACATGAGAGCAGAATCAGCCCATTCAGCCCATCGTGTTTGCTCCATGGCTGATTTCTCAACCCCATTCTTCTGCCTTCTCCCTGTTACCTTTGACGCCTTTACTAATCAAAAACTTATCAACCTCTGCTTTATATACAACCAATGACTTGGCTCCACAATGTCTATGGTAATGAATTTAACAAAGTCACTACTCTCTGGCTGAAGAAACCCCTCCGTAACTCTGTTCTAAATGAATGTCCTTCTCTTCTGAGGCTGTTCCCTCTGTCCTAGGCTCCTCCCCCCCACCCACTGCAGGAAATATCCTTTCCACATCCACCCTATCTCGGCCTTTCAATGTTCGGTAGGTTTGAATGAGATGCCCCCTGTAAACGCCAGCAAGTACAGGCCCAGAGCCATCAAACACTCCTTGTATGTTAAACCTTTTGGTCCTGGAATTATTCTCGTGAACTTCCTCTGGACTCTCTCTAATGGAAGCACATCTTTTCATAAATGAGGAGCCCTCTCAATACTCGAGGTGAGGCCTCACCAGGGCCTTATAAAGCCTCAGCATCACAGCCCTGCTCTTGTATTCTAGACCTCTTGTAATGAATGTGTCATTTCCCTTGCTTGCCACCGACTCTACCTGCAAATTAACCTTTAGATAGACCCATGGATGGGGCTATGTGGGAGGGAAGGGTTAGATTGATCTTAGGCCATAAAGTTACCACATCGTGGCTGAAAGGTCTGTGCTGTTCTATGTTCTATTCTGACTGGCTACATCATCGCCCCGTACAGAGGCTCTGACGCACGGGATCACGGGAGGCCAGAGGGTTGTAGTCTCAGCCAGCTCCATCATGGGCACAACTCTCCAAACCATGGAAGACATCTTCAAAAGGCGATGCCTCAGGAAGGAGAACCCTCACCACCCAGGATATGTCCTCTTCTCATTGTCACCATCAGGGAGGAGGTACAGGAGCCCAAAGACACACACTCAAACAATTCAGGAACAGCTTCTTCCCCTTGGCCATCAGATTCCTGAGTGGACAATAAACCCATGAAGATTATTTCACTATTTTTAACTATTTATTTATTTTTGTAGTTTATAGATTTTTATGTGTTTGCTGCCAGAAAACAACAGGTAAGTCAGTGATTCTGATTCAGATTTCACTGTGGTCAGCAGTCTCTGTACGTTGTGCTCAGCTGCACAGTGTGTACTGTAGAATTGTGATCTCCACACTATGTGGGACAACATTAAGTCTGCCTCAGTCCTCATGTATACTGCTTCTGTTGTGAATACCCCCCCCCCCCAAACCAGGGCTGTTACAGGGAATCTGGGGCAGCACAGTGGGCACAGTTAGGAGAGTTTCTGCCTCATGTCTCCATCTACCTGCAGTCTGTCTGTGTGCAGTTTGCATGTTCTCCCTGTGATCCTGTAGATTTCCCTCAGGAGCTCCGGTTGCCTTCCACGTCCAAAGACATACAGGATCAGTGACCCACCGAATTGTCCCGACTGTGTGATGAGGGGGTAGAGTCTGGAGGGGCGGCCTGTCTGTATTTATATCTCTGCCTGTCTGACTTCATCTCTCTCTGTTTCTCTGTTTCTATCTGTCTCTCTCTCTCTATCTACTTCTGTCTCTGTCTCTCTCCCATTATCTTTCTTTCCCTCTCTCTCTGTTTCTCTCAATGTCACACTTTCTTTCTTTTGCACCCTCTCTCTACCTCCTTGCCTCACTCACTGTCTCTCTGCATCATACTCACACCTGAATGAGATACTGTGCCCACAGAAGCACGTGTTTCTGAGTGACAGATTAGCCTTTGTGACATAAGCATGATAGTGGTGTCCTTCCCAGTTAATGTTTAATAGAACACGCACTCTCTACAACAAACACAGTGGAAGATCTTTCATGTTTTATTGAAAGAAAAACATGCAGTAAAATTGGATGAAGAGGCTTCTTAATAATCACCATCCTGTCACAGGAAGTCTGGTCATGTGTCACACTCAGAACCTGATCCCTTCAGCCCAATCCCATGGGTGCAAGGTGAGCAACCTATTTATCTTCCCTTCCAACACTTCTCCCCCCCCCAACACATCTCCCCAGGGATCTCCCCAACACATCTCCCCAGGGATCTCCCCTCCCAACATATCTCCCCGGGATCTCCTCTCCCCAGGGATCTCCCCTCCCAACACATCTCCCCGGGATCTCCCCTCCCAACACATCTCCCCAACATATCTCCCCGGGATCTCCTCTCCCCAGGGATCTCCCCTCCCAACACATCTCCCCAGGGATCTCCTCTCCCAACACATCTCCACCCCCAACACATGACCCCAGGGATTTCCCCAACACATCTGCCCAGGGATCTCTCCAACACATCTCCCCAGGGATCTCCTCTCCCTAACACATCTGCCCAGGGATCTCTACAACACATCGTCCCAGGGATCTCCCCTCCCAACACATCTCCCCAGGGATCTCTTCAACACATCTCCCCAGGGATCTCCCCTCCCAACACATCTCCCCAGGGATCTCTACAACACATCTCCCCAGGGATCTCTACAACACACCTCCCCAGGGATCTCCCCTCCCAACATATCTCCCCTCCCAACACATCTGCCCAGGGATCTCCCCAACACATCTCCCCAGGGATCTCCTCTCCCTAACACATCTGCCCAGGGATCTCTCCAACACATCTCCCCAGGGATCACCCCAACACATCTCCCTGGGATCTCCCCTTCCAACACATCTCCCTGGGATCTCCCCTCCCAACACATCTCCCCAGGGATCTCCCCAACACATCTCCCCAGGGATCTCCTCTCCCAACACATCTCCCCAGGGATCTCTCCAACACATCACCCAGGGATCTCCTCTCCCCAACACATCTGCCCAGGGATCTCTCCAACACATCTCCCCAGGGATCACCCCAACACATCTCCCTGGGATCTCCCCTCCCAACACATCTGCCCAGGGATCTTCCCAACACATCTCCCCAGGGATCTCCCCTCCCCAACACATCTGCCCAGGGATCTCTCCAACACATCTCCCCAGGGATCACCCCAACACATCTCCCCAGGGATCTCTACAACACATCGCCCCAGGGATCTCCCCTCCCAACACATCTCCCCAGGGATCTCCTCTCCCAACACATCTCCCCAGGGATCTCTACAACACATCTCCCCAGGGATCTCTACAACACATCTCCACAGGGATCTCCCCAACACATCTCCCCAGGGATCTCTACAACACACCTCCCCAGGGATCTCCCCTCCCAACACATCTCCCCAGGGATCTCCCCTCCCAACACATCTGCCCAGGGATCTCCCCAACACATCTCCCCAGGGATCTCCTCTCCCTAACACATCTGCCCAGGGATCTCTCCAACACATCTCCCCAGGGATCACCCCAACACATTTCCCTGGGATCTCCCCTTCCAACACATCTCCCTGGGATCTCCCCTCCCAACACATCTGCCCAGGGATCTTCCCAACACATCTCCCCAGGGATCTCCCCTCCCCAACACATCTGCCCAGGGATCTCTCCAACACATCTCCCCAGGGATCACCCCAACACATCTCCCCAGGGATCTCTACAACACATCGCCCCAGGGATCTCCCCTCCCAACACATCTCCCCAGGGATCTCCTCTCCCAACACATCTCCCCAGGGATCTCTACAACACATCTCCCCAGGGATCTCTACAACACATCTCCACAGGGATCTCCCCAACACATCTCCCCAGGGATCTCTACAACACACCTCCCCAGGGATCTCCCCTCCCAACACATCTCCCCAGGGATCTCCCCTCCCAACACATCTGCCCAGGGATCTCCCCAACACATCTCCCCAGGGATCTCCTCTCCCTAACACATCTGCCCAGGGATCTCTCCAACACATCTCCCCAGGGATCACCCCAACACATTTCCCTGGGATCTCCCCTTCCAACACATCTCCCTGGGATCTCCCCTCCCAACACATCTCCCCAGGGATCTCCCCAACACATCTCCCCAGGGATCTCCTCTCCCAACACATCTCCCCCCCCCCAACACATCTCCCCAGGGATCTCCCCAACACATCTCCCCAGGGATCTCCCCTCCCAAAACATCTCCCCAGGGATCTCCCCTCCCCAACACATCTGCCCAGGGATCTCTCCAACACATCTCCCCAGGGATCACCCCAACACATCTCCCCAGGGATCTCCCCTCCCAAAACATCTCCCCAGGGATCTCCCCTCCCCAACACATCTGCCCAGGGATCTCTCCAACACATCTCCCCAGGGATCACCCCAACACATCTCCCTGGGATCTCCCCTCCCAACACATCTGCCCAGGGATCTTCCCAACACATCTCCCCAGGGATCTCCTCTCCCTAACACATCTGCCCAGGGATCTCCCCAACACACCTCCCCAGAGATCACCCCAACACACCTCCCCGGGATCCCCCCCTCCCAACACATCTCCCCGGGATCTCCCCTCCCAACACATCTCCCCGGGATCTCCCCTCCCAACACATCTCCCCAGGGATCTCCTCTCCCCAACAATCGCCCCAGGGATTTCCCCTCCCAAGACTTCTCCCCAGGGATCTCCCCCCTCCCCGGTCTTATAAGGATAGGTTAAAAGTGCTGGGGCTTTTCTCGTTGGAGCGAAGGATGATGAGAAGTGACTTGATAGAGATGTGCAAGATGATAAGTTGCATGAATTGAGTGGGGAGCCAGAGACCCTTTCCCAGGGTGAAAATGGCTAATACAAGGGGGCATATGTTTAAGGTGACGGGAGTAAAGTAAAGGGGGGATGTCAGAGGTTGGAAATTTACAGAGAGAGTAGTGAATACGTGGAATGCCCTATCAGAGGTGGTAGTAAATGTAAAAGTCAGAAGGCCTTTGACAGGATGCCACACATCAAGTCAAGTCACTTTTATTGTCATTTCGACCGTAACTGCTGGTACAGTACATAGTAAAAACGAGACAATGTTTTTTCAGGACTATGGTGTTACATGACACAGTACAAAAACTAGACTGAACTATGTAAAAACCAACACAGAGAAAGTTACACTAGACTACAGACCTACACACGAGGCTGCTTAACAAGCTACAAGCCCATGGTATTACAGGAAAGATTCTAACATGGATAAAGCAGAGGCTGATTGGCAGGAGGCAGAGTGGGGATAAAGGGAGCCTTTTCTGACTGGCTGCCGGTGAGTAGTGGTGTTCCACAGGGGTCTGTGTTGGGACCGATACTTTTTACATTATATGTCAATGATTTGGATGATGGAATTGATGGCTTTGTTGCAAAGTTTGCAGATGATATGAAGATAGGTGGAGGGTCAGGTAGTTTTGAGGAAGTAGAGAGGCTACAGAAGGACTTGGACAGATTAGGAGAATGGGCAAAGAAATGGCAGATGGAATACAGTGTTGGGAAGTGTATGGTCGTGCACTTTGGTCAAAGATATGAAAGGGTTGATTATTTTCTAAATGGAGAGAAAATACATAAAACTGAACTGCAAAGGGACTTGGGAGTTCTTGTGCAGGATTCCCTAAAGTTAATTTGCAGGTTGAGTCGGTGGTGAGGAAGGCAAATGCAATGTTAGCATTCATTTCAATAGGACGAGAATATAAAAACAAGGATGTAATGTTGAGACTTTATAAAGCACTGGTGAAGCCTCACTTGGAGAATTGTGAGCAGTTTTGGGTCCTCATCTTAAAAAGGATGTACAGAAACTGGAGAGGGTTCAAAGGGACAAAAATGATTCCAGGAATAAACAGCTTGTCATATGAAGACTGTTTGATGGCTCTGGGTCTGTATTCACTGGAACACAGAAGAATGGGGGGGTGACCACATTGACACCTATCGAATGGTGAAAGGCCTTGTTAGAGTGGATGTGGAGAGGATGTTTCCGATGGTGGGGGACTCTAAGACCACAGGACACAGCCGCAGAATAGAAGGGTGTCCTGTAGAGACCAAGTCTTTATGTATATTTAAGGCAGAGGTTGATAAATTCTTGATTGGTCAGGGCATGTAGGGATACCGAGAGAAGGCAGGAGATTGGGGCTGTGAAGAAAAATAGATCATCCATGAGGAAATGGTAGAGTAGACTTGATGGGCCAAATGGTTTAACCCTGCTCCTGTATCTTATGGCCAAATAGTTGCATTGAGAGCCGAAGTCCCTTCTCTGTGCTGTACTGCTCTACTGTTGCAACTTGCTGTCATCTAGAAGGCCATCTCTTCTCTACTCTACCATTGTAGAAGCATAACTTAGGTGTAGTATAAATCACCCCAAAATGATCCTGGGAATGAAAGGGTTAACATATGTGGAGTGTTTGGTGTCTCTGGGCCTGTACTCGATGGAGTTTAGAAGAATGAGGGAGGTATTCATTGAAACCTATTGAATATTGAAAGGTCAGGATAGAGTGGACGTGGGGAAGATGTTTCTTACAGAGGGGGAAGTCTAGGGCCAGAGGCCACAGCGTCAGAATAGAGGGATGACCATTTGGAAAGGAGATGAGGAGGAATTTCTCTAGCCAAAGGGTGGTGAATCTGTGGAATTCCTCAACTCAGACAGCTATGGGGACAAGTCATTGGGTATATTTCAAGCTGAGGTTGATAGGTTCTTGATTAATAATGGCGTAAAAGGTTATGGGAAGAAGGCAGGAGAATGGGGTTGAGAGGGATAATAAATCACCATGATGGAATGGCGGAGCCTCGATGGGCTGAATGGCCTAATTCTGCTCCTGTATGTTATGATCTTACGATCTTGGGGAGAACGTACAAACTCCACGCAGACAGCAGCAGAGGTCGGGATCGAACCCTGGGCAGCAGCACTACCCGCTGCTCCACTGAGCTGTCCAGGGGGCAGTCTGAGGTAGCACTCCAGCCAGGGGGCAGTCTGAGGTAGCACTGAGCTGTCCAGGGGGCAGTCTGAGGTAGCACTCCAGCCGGGGGGCAGTCTGAGGTAGCACTCCAGCCAGGGGGGCAGTCTGAGGTAGCACTGAGCTGTCCAGGAGGCAGTCTGAGGTAGCACTGAGCTGTCCAGGGGGCAGTCTGAGGTAGCACTCCAGCCGGGGGGCAGTCTGAGGTAACACTCCAGCCAGGGGGCAGTCTGAGGTAGCACTCCAGCTGGGGGGCAGTCTGAGGTAACACTCCAGCCAGGGGGCAGTCTGAGGTAGCACTGAGCTGTCCAGGGGGCTGTCTGAGGTAGCACTCCAGCCGGGGGGCAGTCTGAGGTAGCACTCCAGCCAGGGGGCTGTCTGAGGTAGCACTCCAGCTGGGGGGCAGTCTGAGGTAACACTCCAGCCAGGGGGCAGTCTGAGGTAGCACTCCAGCCGGGGGGCAGTCTGAGGTAGCACTGAGCTGTCCAGGGGGCAGTCTGAGGTAGCACTCCAGCCAGGGGGCTGTCTGAGGTAGCACTCCAGCCAGGGGGCAGTCTGAGGTAGCACTCCAGCCGGGGGGCTGTCTGAGGTAGCACTCCAGCCGGGGGGCAGTCTGAGGTAGCACTCCAGCCAGGGGGCTGTCTGAGGTAGCACTCCAGCCAGGGGGCAGTCTGAGGTAGCACTCCAGCCAGGGGGCTGTCTGAGGTAGCACTCCAGCCGGGGGGCAGTCTGAGGTCGCACTCCAGCCAGGGGGGCAGTCTGAGGTAGCACTGAGCTGTCCAGGGGGCAGTCTGAGGTAGCACTCCAGCCAGGGGGGCAGTCTGAGGTAGCACTGAGCTGTCCAGGGGGCAGTCTGAGGTAGCACTCCAGCCGGGGGGCAGTCTGAGGTAACACTCCAGCCAGGGGGCAGTCTGAGGTAACACTCCAGCCGGGGGGCAGTCTGAGGTAGCACTCCAGCCAGGGGGCAGTCTGAGGTAGCACTGAGCTGTCCCAGGGGGCAGTCTGAGGTAGCACTCCAGCTAGGGGGCAGTCTGAGGTAGCACTGAGCTGTCCAGGGGGCAGTCTGAGGTAGCACTCCAGCTGGGGGGCAGTCTGAGGTAACACTCCAGCTGGGGGGCAGTCTAAGGTAACACTCCAGCCGGGGGGCAGTCTGAGGTAACACTCCAGCTGGGGGGCAGTCTAAGGTAACACTCCAGCCAGGGGGCAGTCTGAGGTAGCACTCCAGCCAGGGGGCTGTCTGAGGTAGCACTCCAGCCCGGGGGCAGTCTGAGGTAGCACTCCAGCCGGGGGGCAGTCTGAGGTAGCACTCCAGCCAGGGGGGCAGTCTGAGGTAGCACTGAGCTGTCCAGGGGGCAGTCTGAGGTAGCACTGAGCTGTCCAGGGGGCAGTCTGAGGTAGCACTCCAGCCAGGGGGGCAGTCTGAGGTAGCACTGAGCTGTCCAGGGGGCAGTCTGAGGTAGCACTCCAGCCGGGGGGCAGTCTGAAGTAACACTCCAGCCAGGGGGCAGTCTGAGGTAGCACTCCAGCCGGGGGGCAGTCTGAGGTCGCACTCCAGCCTGGGGGGCTGTCTGAGGTAGCACTCCAGCCGGGGGGGGGGGGGGCAGAGAGAAACCTGCAAATGGTTATTGTTGCTGAGTCGTGGGTTAATTTAAAATCCAGGGCAAAGTTTTTCCTCAGCAAAGGTTATTGAGCAGTGTGGGATTTGGAATTAGTCACCGATCACTGGTGACTTTGCAGAACAGTTCAACACGCTCAAGAGATTGAACGGCCTCCTCCTGTTCCAAAAGTAGGCTCACAGCTACTTCACCATTAAGACCACGGCTGAGCCAGTCTTGCAAAGCTCAGTAAATTCCTTATCAAACTATGTCACCGTATACCATCCGCAAGTTCATTTTCTTGCAGGCATTCACAGTAGAATAAAGAAATACAATAGAATCAATGAAAAACTACACTCAGAGACTAACAAACAACCAATGTGCAAAAGACTAACCAGGCAAATACAAAAAAAATCAGAAATAAATAATACGGAGAATGGGAGTTGCAGAGTGGTTGAGAGTGAGACTGTATACGTAGGTTGTGCAGTCAGTTCAGAGTTGTGGTGAGTGAAGTTATCCACTTTGGTTAAGAAACTTGATGGCTGAGGGGTAATAACTGTTCCTGAACCTGGTGGTTGAGGGGTGATAACTGTTTCTGAACCTGGTGGTGTGGGACCTGATGGTTGAGGGGTAATAACTGTTCCTGAACCTGGTGGTTGAGGGGTAATAACTGTTCCTGAACCTGATGGTTGAGGGGTAATAACTGTTCCTGAACCTGGTGGTGTGGGACCTGATGGCTGAGGGGTAATAACTGTTCCTGAACCTGGTGGTGTGGGACCTGATGGTTGAGGGGGTAATAACTGTTCCTGAACCTGGTGGTGTGGGACCTGATGGCTGAGGGGTAATAGCTGTTCCTGAACCTGGTGGTGTGGGACCTGATGGCTGAGGGGTAATAACTGTTCCTGAATCTGGTGGTGTGGGACCTAATGGTTGAGGGGTGATAACTGTTCCTGAACCTGGTGGTGTGGGACCTGATGGCTGAGGGGTAGTAATTGTTCCTGACCCTGGCTCCTGTACCAATATCATTAACAACAGTTACATAGAAAGTCAAACACTACAGCCCATCATGTTGTGCTAACCTTTTTACCTACTCCAATTTCAGTTTAACCCTTCCCCCCCCAAATAGCCCTCCATTTTTTTATTGTCCATGTGCCTATCTAAGAGTCTCTTCAATGTCCCAGATGTATCTGCCTCTTCCACCACTCCAGGCAGGCTGTTCCACACACCCACCACTCTCTGTGTTAAAACCTACCTCTGACACCCCCAATGCCTCCTGGTATTTGTCACTTCCACCCTGGCTATCCACTCAACCCGTGCCTCTTATCAATTTGTACACTCTATCAAGTCACCTGTCACCTCCTTTGCTTCAAAGAGAAAAGCACTGAACATGTCCTCATGACAAAGACATGTTCTCTTTAACAGAGAGTCGGACAGATATACGCATAGGAAATGTTTTAGAGGGGTATGGGCTAAAAGCAGTCAAATGGGGCCAATCTAGTTGGAAATCCTGGTCAGGAAGGAGATGCAGGAGCATCAGGACTGGGAAACAGCTTCTTCCCTCGGGCTGTGAGACTAATGAATACCCGTCACCACCGAGGTCTCGTCACCACGACAGTGAGCGGTTTACTGTTTACCTGGGCTGCACGTTACGTGCATTTTAAATTATATTTCATTAATTTATTTGTAGTAATATTTTGGTTTATGTTCTGTGGGTGCTCCATGTCTGGAAGAATATTGTTTTATTTGAGTCATAAGGTCATTGAAAAGTAGAGCACAGAATCAGGCCCTTCAGCCCATCTAGTCCATGGTGAAACCATTCAAACTGCCCATTCCCATCGGCCTGCACTGGGACCATAGCCCTCCATACCCCCATCGGCCACATACCTATCTAAACTTCTCTTAAAACATTGAAATCAAACTCGCTTTTTAAATATACAATTATTTCTGTTTTTTGCATGATTTTAATCTATTCAATATTCATATATTGTAAATTGATTTACTTAATTATTTATTATTATTTTTTCCTTCTAGATTATGTATTGCATTGAACTGCTGCTGCTAGGTTAACAAATTTCATGACACTCGCCGGTGATAATAAACCTGATTCTGATTCATGCATCACATGTGCTGGCAGTTCGTTCTACACTCTCACTGCCCTCAGAGTGAAAAAGTTTCCCGTCATGCTCCCCTTAAACTTTTCACCTTTCACTCTTAACCTATGACCTCTGGTTGCAGTCCCACCCTACTTTCTGTATGGTCAAATGACAATAGTTGGTCAGCATTGGCAGGTTGGGCCAAAGGGCCTGCTTCGATGGTGTGTGATTCTGTGTCTGTTTTCCCCATCACCCTTGCCTTCTGATGTACAACTATCTGTTATCCTTCAGCAGCTCACATCCACTGCTCTCTCAGGTCGAGAATTCGGAAGGTCAGGGCCCCTTTGGGAGAAGAAATTCCTCTTTAACTCCATCTTCAGAACTGGAACCATATTTATCATTGACATCCAGTACTGTGCATAAGTCTTAGGCACATGTAAAACAAATCTGTGAAGTGAAGATGCTTTCAAAACTAATGAAATGACAGATTTCTAAATATCAGAAAATTTACTATAAAGAGGATTAATCAGTAAAAAATTAAATCAAATCGATATTTAATGTGACCACTCTTTGCCTTTAAAACTGCATCAATTCACCTGGGGACACAGTAGTGTACTTGTGGTGAACTACATATACCTGTCTGGACAGTACTTTTATAAGAAAATCAATTGGTGGGTTGTTCCAAGCATCTTGGAGAACTTGCCACAGTTCCTCTGCAGACTTTGGCTGTCTCGCTTGCTTCCCTCTCTCCAGGTAGCCTCGATGGGGCTGAGATCAGGGCCCTGTGGAGGCTCCATACCATCTGAAACCAGATAAAAAATCTGGAGTGCGCAGATTTGTAAATTGTGAAATCTGTTGCTTTCTCGCGGCAGTACAGTGCAAGAAAGGTACTGCGGCCAAAAAACTGCAAGACAAGTTAATCGGGCAGCGTGGTAGCGGAGCGCTTAGTGCGACACTTTACAGAGCCAGCGAACACAGATCAGGGCTCAATTCCCACCACTGCCTGTAAGGATTTTGTACGCTGTCTGTGTGGGTGTCCTCCGGGTGCTCCAGTTGCCTCCCACGTGAGTTAGGGTGAGAAAGTTGTGGGCATGCTATGTTGGCATCAGAAGTGTGGTGGCACTGGCGGGCTGCCCTGCACAAACCGCACTGAGTTGATTTGATGCATTTCATTATATGTTTCAATGTGCGTGTGACAAATAAAGATAATCTTTAATCTTTCTAAAAAATTACGATGCTATAAACAGAAAGATAGATAGGAAGCTAGATAGATAGACAGATAGAAAAACAGATAGATAGATAATAAAACAGATATATAGTTAGATTAATAGATAGCTAGGTAGATAGATACATACATATGGTACATAGATAGATAGATAGATAGATAGATAGATAGATAGATAGATAGATAGTGGAAAAGAGGAAAATTGTTCATGAAATCTGATGATGGTGGAGAAGAAGCTGTTCCTGAATCATTGAGTGTGTGTCTTCATTCAGGCTTTTGTACCTCCTCCCTGATGGTAGTAATAAGAAGAGGGCATGTCCTCGATGTTGAGGGTCCTTACCTTATTGGCCCACTTCTCATTTTTGGATACCCTCACTAGAGGAAACAGTCCCTCAGCACCCAGCCTGTCGATCTCCCTCAATGTTGGAGGTTTCAATAGGTCTCCTCTCATTGACCTGAACTCCAGTAAACCTTGGCCCAGTCTGCCCAACTGTTCCCCAGAGTACAGCTGTGGAAGGAGAACAAACTGGCCCCGGTTTGTTGCACCCACGACTCGGGGGGAGGGGGGTTAATGATTTAACAGTGCTGGGTGAGAGTGAGAATGCGAACTTTGTCTGCAGGTCCAGTCATTGATGTTGGAATGGACAAACACCAGCCAATTGTTGCCCAACTGTTTGTCAGACCTTATCAGATGACGCGTGAAATGGTTGTAAACAGGACTTCTGTCAATATTCCCAGTGCTGGGAAATTCCATCAGGTCCAGAGCTGAGCTTCGGCCGCTAAGCAGCCGGTACGTCCGCCACACTGAACGTTACAGCACAGCACAGGCCCTTCGGCCCGAGATATTGAGCTGACCTTTTAATCTGCTCCAAGATCAACATAACACTTCCCTTCTATATACAGTAATCCTTCATTTTTTTCTATCAATCGTGTGTATCTAAGACTTTCTTAAATGTTCCTAATGTAGCTGCTTCTACCACCACTCCCAGTAAGGCGTTCCAGGCACCCATCACTCTCTGTGTAAAGAACTTTCCTCCGACACTCCCCTAGACTTTCCACCAAACATCTTAAAATTACGCTCCTTTGTATCCGCCCCGGGAAAAAGGCGCTGGCTGTCCAGGTTGGGATACAGGCCGAGTGCAGGCAAGTGGGACTAGCCTGTTGGGACCATGGCTGGCATGGGCAAGCCAGGCCAAAGGGCCTGTATCCATGCTGTATGAATGAACCTAAAGGGTGAAGAGACGTTTACCATTTGACTAGATCGAAACACAAAGACTGTGTTGTCATCAGAGGACACAGGAGATTCTGCAGATGCTGGAAACCTGGAGCACCACTCATAAAATGCTGGAGGAGCTCAGCAGTTCTGTAGGTCAGGCAGATTCTATGGAATAGAATGATTCTAGTAAGGAAAGGGTTGACATTTGAGGACCGTTTGATGGCTCTAAGCCTGCACTTTCTGGAGCTTAGAAGAATGAAGGGAGGATCTCATTGAAACCTATCAAATATAGGAAAGAAAAGATCAAATATGATGGTATGCTAGCCAATAATATCAAAGAAGATTCAAATGTTTTTACCAGATATATAAGAAAACGAGAGACAAGAGTGGTCATTGGACCACTGAAAGATGACACTGGACAGCTAGTAATGGGAAACAAAGAAATGGGAAACTAAATAAAATTTGGTGTGAAACTTCACTGTGGAAGTCACTAACAGAATGCCAGTAATTTGAGAGTGTTGGGGCAGAAGTGAGTTTCATTGCTATTACATAGGAGGAAGCTCTTGGGAAGCTTTGGAAGGTCCAAAGGTAGATAAGTCACCTGGACCAGGTGAATTACATCCTAGGGTTCTGAAAGAGGAGACTGAAGAGATTGTGGAGGCATTAGTAATGATCTTTCAAGAATCACTAGATTCTGTAATGGTTCTGGAGGACTGGAAAATTGCAAATGTCACTCCACTCTTTAAGAAGCGAGGGAAACTGAAGAAAGGAAATTATAGCCAAGTTATCCTGACTTCATTGGTTGAGAAGGTGTTGGAGGCCATTATTAAAGATGAGGTTTCAGGGTACTTGGAGGCACATGATAAAATAGACCGGTCAGCATGGTTTTCTCAAGGGGAAATTTTTGCTTGGCAAATCTGTTGGAATTGTTTGAAAAAATAACAAACTGGATAGACATAGGAAAATCAGTGGATGTCGTGCATTTGGATTTTCAGAAGGCCTTTGACAAGGTGCCACACATGAGGCTGATTAACGCGTTGTGGTATTACGGGAAAGATACCAGCATGGTTTCAGCACTGGCTGATTGGCAGGAGGCAAAGAGTGGGAACTAAGGACTCTTTTCTGGTTGGCTGCCTGATGCACCATCAATAACTCTCGGAGACGTGAGACGAGATATAGGCTTTTATTAGCTGGAAGAGAGCAGTCAGCAGCAAGAGACCATCACACAACATCCTGGAGATTGAGGGAGGAGCAGTGCCTCCAATCGCCTTTATACAGGGGCCTGTGGGAGGAGCCACAGGAGCAGTCAGCAGGGGGAGGCATGTCCAGACAGGTATATGTAGTTCACCACACTGCCATTGACTAGTGGTGCTCCACAGGGGTCAGTATTGGGACTGCTTGTTTCCGAGTTAGATGTCAAAGATTTGGATGACAGAATTAATGGTTTTTAGCCAAGTTTGCAGATGATACAAGGGTAAGTGGAGGAATATGTAATGTTGATGAAGCTGAGAGGCTGCAGAAGGACTTACACAGATTAGGAGAACGGGCAAAGAAGTGTCAGATGGGACACAGTGTTGGGAAGTGTATGGTCGTGCATTTTGATAGAAGGAATAAAGATGTAGACTATTTTCTAAACAAGGAGAAAATTCAGGCGAATAGAGGCGCAAAGGGATTTGGGAGTCCTTGTGCAGGATTTCCTAAAGATTAATTTGCAGGTTGAGTCGGTGGTTGCGAAAGCAAATGCATTTCAAGAGGACTAGAATATAAAAACAAGGACGTACGTGATGCTGAGGCTTTATAAGGCACTGGGCAGACTTCACATGGAGTATTGTGAGCAGTTTTGGGTCCCTTACTACGAAAGGGTGTGGTTGCATTAGAGAGGTCCGGAGTAGGTCCGCAAGGACGATTCTGGGAACAAACAGATTAACGTACAACCAGCATTGGATGGCTCTGGGCCTGTATTCGCTGGAGTTTAAAAGTATTGGGGGGGGGATCTCATTGAAACCCATCAAATATTGAAAGGCCTTAATAAAGTGGATGTGGAGAGGATGTTTCCTATAGTGGGGGAGACTAGGACCAGAGGACACGGATAGAGTGGATGTGGAGAGGATGTTTCCTATAGTGGGGGAGACTAGGACCAGAGGGCACAGATAGAGTGGATGTGGAGAGGATGTTTCCTATAGTGGGGGAGACTAGGACCAGAGGACACAGATAGAGTGGATGTGGAGAGGATGTTTCCTATAGTGGGTGAGTCTAGGACCAGAGGACACAGATAGAGTGGATGTGGAGAGGATGTTTCCTATAGTGGGGGAGTCTAAGGCCAGAGGACACAGATAGAGTGGATGTGGAGAGGATGTTTCCTATAGTGGGTGAGTCTAGGACCAGAGGACACAGATAGAGTGGGATGTGAAGAGGATGTTTCCTATGGTGGGGGAGTCTAAGGCCAGAGGACACAGCCTCAAAATAGAGGGACGTCCATTTAGAACAGAGATGAGGAGGAATTTCTTTAGCCAGAGGGTGGTGAATCTGAGGAATTCATTACCATGGACAGAGGTTGATAGCTTTATGGTTAGTCAGTGGTGAAAAGGCACGAGAATGGGGTTGAGAGGGATAACAAATCAGCCATGATGGAATAGCGGAGCAGACTCGATGTGCCAAACGGCCTAATCAGCTCCTATGCCTTATGGTCTTATGGAATACAGGGAATAGGGACTAGCTGGGTCAGTACCATGGTCGACATGGACTCATTGGGCTGACAAGCCTGTATCTATGCAAGTCACTTGGATTTCTGTAATGCCAACCCAGTGTGATGCACTGATATCTCCCATGTATCAGAACCAGGGTCTCTGACCTACACGGTGGGGAGTGGAACCTGGTGCTGTCAAACCACATGCAGAAACATTAGCAGAGGCAACAATCTGTTCCCTTCATACCAAGAGTGAAACTCCTGGAGGACTTCCCCATCTGTCCATGGTGTATATCCCCCGCCATTCCCTGTCTGTCCATGGTCCATATACCCCCATTCCCTGACTGTCCATGGTCCATAACCCCCCAATACCTTTCTGTCCATGTGTCTAAATGCCTCTTAAATATTGCTATTAGGCGTGACTCCATCACCTCCCCGGTCACCTGTTACTGGCACTCATCACCTTCTACCCAAACAAGCTTGTCCTGCATGTTAAAAAACTCTCCTCACGCCTTACACTTCTGTCCTCTAGAAGTTGACATTTCCAGCCTCGGATAATAACTCTAACTGTCTAGCATATCCATACCCTTCATTATTTGATGAACTTCTGTCCAGTCGCCCCTGTGTTGCTCCAAGAAAACAATCCCAGTTTGTCCAACTATTTCTTATAGCTTAAAGCCTCTAATCCAGGCAGCGTCCCTGTGAGCCCTCTCTGCACCCTCTCCGCACCCTCTCCGCACCCTCTCCACACCCCTCTCCGCACCCTCTCCGCACCCTCTCCGCACCCTCTCTGCACCCTCTCCCGCATCCTCTCCGCACCCTCTCTGCACCCTCTCCGCACCCTCTCCGCACCCTCTCCGTACCCTCTCTGCACCCCTCTCCGCACCCTCTCCGCACCCTCTCTGCACCCTCTCCGCACCATCTCCGCACCCTCTCCGCACCCTCTCTGCACCCTCTCCGCACCCTCTCCGCACCCTCTCCGCACCCTCTTCACACCCTCTCTGCACCCTCTCCGCACCCTCTCTGCACCCTCTCCGCATCCTCTCCGCACCCTCTCTGCACCCTCTCCAAAGCCTCGACATCCTTCTCGGAATTTCAGATGAAGATGAGAGGGCATACAAGAGCAAGATATACCAGCTGGTTGAGTGGTGTCGCAGCAACAACCTTGCACTCAGTATCAGTAAGACCAAGGAGCTGATTGTGAACTTGAGGAATGGTAAGATGAGGGAATACAGGCCAATCCTCAGAGGGATAAGTGGAGAGAGAGAACAAATTCAAGTTCCTGGGTGTCAAGATCTCTGAGGATCTAATCTGATCCCAACATATCGATGCAGCTATAAAGACGGCAAGACAGCGGCTGTATTTCATTAGGAGTTTGAAGAGATTTGGTTTGTTAACTAAAACACTCAAAAACTCTATAAGTGAACCAAGGAGGGCTGCATCACTGTCTGGTATGGGGGGGGGGGGGGGGAATGTTACTCGCAAGAAGCTACAGAAGTTTGTAAAATTAGTCAGCTCCATCTTGGGTACGAGCCTCCATAGTGTTCACGGAGCAGTGTCTCGGGAAGGGACATCCATGAAAGGATCCCATCACCCAGGGCACGGCCTCTGCTCGTTGTTACCCGCCAGGAGTCCGAAGGCTCACACTCAGCGATTCAGGAACAGCTTCTCCCCTCCGCCATACAATTCCTAAATGGACATTGAACCCATGAACACTACCTCACTTTAAAAAAATATATATTACTTAAGTTTTTACACTATTTTAATCTATTCAATATACGTATACATACTTACTGCTATTTCTTTACTTCTTTATTCTTTCTTTCTCTATTATCATGTATTGTATCGAACTGCTGCTGCTAAGTTAACAAATTTCACGACACTTGCTGGTGATAATAAACCTGATTCTGATTCTGAAGTGCGGTCTGGCCAAAGTTTTCTATGGCTGTGACATGGCTTCCTGACTTCTATACTCTGACTGATGGGGGCAAGCAAAGAGTGCACCTCCTTTACCATCCTATCTGCTTGTGCAACCACTTCAGACAGCTTTGGACTTGCACCCCAAGGTCCCTCTGTACAAGGGTTCTGCCATTCACTGTACAATTTCCTCTTACATTTGACCTCCCAAAGTACAACACCTCACACTTTCCTGCAGAGACTGAAGGCCAGAGTTCAGATTCCTGTATTGGGCAAGTCCTGGGGTTGATACCAAAGGCGGAATCCCTGAAGGTCGAAGACCGGTCAGTGAGCCTGGAAGTCAAAGCCCCTGGGTCAGTGTGGTCTGGAGGATGGAGGCCCGTTGTCCGCAAGTCAGACCTAGTGCCTGGAGATTGGAGGTGTGGAGGGGCCCTGTGAGTGGGGGTGTGAGCAGTGTGAGGGGGCAAGGGGGTCTTGTTTTGTTGCCGCTGTTGTGTTCTGCTGACCCACGAGGCCTTGCTCCATTGCTGCCAGAATGGGTGGAGGCACTTGCGGGCTGCCCCCAGCAAGACTTCGGGTATGTTGTTGTTAATGAAAATGACATTTCACTGTACGTGTTCCATGGACGCATGTTAAATAAATCTGAATCTGAAACCTGAGAGTTCCGGAAGAATCCCAGAATCCTCCAGAGGACAAGGAAGCCCTAGAGCAGAACAGCAAACAGCACCAGATGTTTGCTGGGGCAGGTGGGGAAATCCCTGGGGAGACGTGTTGTAGAGATCCCTGGGGAGATGTGGCCAGGGTAGGGTGGAGCAGCATGGGTCAGCACCTGGAGCAGAACAGCAAACAGCACCAGATGTTTGCTGGGGCAGGTGGTTGAATCTGGTGGCGCAGCATGGGTCAGCACTGGTATTGCTATAAGAAATACAAAACTGGAATGATCGAGCTCCAGCTTAGCGGAGAGGAAAGAACATGAGTTCGAAATTAATGAGCCTGCCCTTTTCTTTAGTTTAATCATTAAATACCCTTCTGAGGAAAATGCTGAGTTGTGGAATTCTCTTTCGGGTCTGAAGTCTTGCACAATGTCTGACCTCTCCCCGTGATCACCTGCTCAGGGCCAGAGTGTCCAACGAAACTCGGCTGTGCTCACGGCAAACCGTAAAGAGCTAAGCTCAGCCAACCTTTCTATTTTCCACTCTGTCAAATGTCATTCCCACTGTCAAACGGACAACCAGCGACCCCCTTCCCAACTCTATATCCCTCCTGTGTAGAACAGAAGGGCCTAGAAGTACAGGTACGTGGTTTCCTGAAAGTGCATGGTGAAGGTGGCTTTCATCACACTGTCCTTCATCAGTCAGGGCACTGAGTACGTGAGTGTACTCACTCAATGGCCACTCCACTCTGTACCTCCTTTACCTAATAATGCAGCCACAGACCATATGTTCCTGGACTTCTGCTGCTGGAGCCCATCCACTTCAAGATTTGATGTGCTGTGCATTCAGAGATGCTCTTCTGCACACCACTGTTGTAACACGTGGTTATTTGAGTTACTGTCAGCTTGATCCAGTCTGGCCATTCTCCTCTGACCTCTCTCATTAACAAGGAGTTTTCACCCACAGAACTGCTGCTCTCTGGATGTGGCTTTTGTTTCTCACACCATTCTCTGTAAATACTAAAGGCTGTTGTTCATGAAAATCCCAGGAGATCAGCAGTTTCTGAGATACTCAAACCACCCCATCTGGCACCAACAATCATTCCATGGTCAAAGTCACTTAGATCACATTTCTTCCCCCATTCTGATGTTTGGTCTGACAACAACTGAACCTCTTGTCCAGGTCTGCATGCTTTAATCAGCCACATGATTGGCTAATTAGATATTTGCATTAACGAGGTGTACTTAATAAATTGACCACTCAATG